>NC_139489.1:21974563-22208860 GCF_008360975.1 Lichenostomus cassidix | reverse complement strand
GAATTAAGTCTGTGTACACTTGCAAATCTGGATTCCAGCTCAAATTCTAATCCTTGTTCAGGAATATCACTGATGTGCTAGGAAAAAAAATCACTGTTTTTTATCAAACTGATCGATAACTCTATGTGTGTATTGTCTTTGTCCATTTCTTGAACTTGAGCTGAGTAATTGGGCTTAAGGAATCAAACAATACAAAGCTGGGAAGATTTGTATCCCCTAACGAAACCCCCTACACTGGAGCTGCTTGTGATACCTTAATAACGTTGAATATCAGTAATTCACTTTTATTGTTTTCTGTTTTTCTTTTCTACAGGTTTAGTTGTTTACATATTTACTTTATAGATAAATACTGTGGCAACTTATTGTATCATTTATTGCCTCAATCTGAAATTGTGTCTGTTTGGCAGTTGTGTTTTCCAAAAATGTGACCATGCACATGATTATAAATGGACCTGTACTGAATTTCCTTTTAATCCCATTTATCCTTCAGTATCTAGTATGTAAGGGGGTTTTTATTCCAGTAATGCACAACAAAGAGTGAAGCCCCTTGCTTCCCTGCAGTTAAGAGTTATCAGAATTGTTCCTTGAAGTTCAGTGAATTTATGTGTAGAGCTCTAATGAATGGCATATCTGGAAGGTCTCCTTTTCTGCAGATTATGTTAATAAATCTCCATCTGTTTGCTCGTTTTCATGATTGTTTATTCAATATCTTCTGCAGGGTTTTGTCAGACAAGCACTGAACTTGACAAATGAGGAGAAGAGTCCTCACAAGGATCACATAGGTTATTCCAGCATTCAAAACTGAATTAAGAGCAAAATTCATATGAAAGGATAATACAGGGCCTTTCAGATGCACTTGTCTTCATCTCATTCTTCTCAATTAAGGCTGAATCAATTGAAAATGGGGATTTGTTTGCTCTTGCCCTGGCTAATCTCTCACTGAAGAGTGGAATAAATGCTCAGCTCATGTCAGTCACTGCTGTTCTTGTTTAAGTTCATTGAACTTATCTGGACTCTTGTCAGTGCTTTTGCCTTGTCTGCCTAAGTTGGGGCTGCAAAAACGCAGCAATAGATCAAGTGATGTTATCATTTACATATTTTTACATTTACATATTTTCTTTTGTCATGTCATGTGGACAATAATGGATCTATTACCAAGTTTTTCTTGATGAATGTTTAAAAGGAGGAAAACATCAGATGAAAACAGATTATCTGTATTTGTGGGTGCTTGGCTTGCACTCTGACACAAGGGAGAGAGAGAAAAAGAATGTTTTATCTCTTGGTGTGTGCTATTACTGTAGAAAACAAATTGCACTGAAATATTTTAACATGGGATAAGCAAAGGTGTTGCATCATCTAAGAGAGCTGGGCTTTAGAGATCCTACCTGTTCCTATCTGTATCTCAGATTAGAATTCCAGAAATAGATCAGGCTGAGATTTTTTTCCTATATTTATGAAACAGTAATAGTTTGAAACTGAACCAAGGGAAATGCCATGAGAATTGAAAGCTAATGTGTATGTGTTTATAGTACATGCAGGTCAGGTGTCTTTAAGCAGAGCAAATCTATTTACCATTGTGGGTAGTTTATTCACCAAACAGCTCAGTAAACTTACCGTTTGCAGGACAAAATATCCCTGACAGTGACCTGGGCAAAGAGTGGGATTGATAGCATTCAGCCAGTTTATTAAAATAGGAGGTAATTAATTTAGGAGGTAAACTGAGGCTTGTGAGCTCAATCAAAGCTTTGCTATTTTTGTTGTTCATGCAGGTCTGATATGTCCAATCACTTGATCTTTTAAAAATTGCAACTCTTGAAACAGGAATTTAGCACATCTGTGCTGGAGTTTGTGTGGGAGAGTTCTATGTGAAATAAACTTCTGAGTTACAGTAATGTGCTTTGCTTTTATACCTTGACTAGTCTTACCAAGTATTGAAAGGATCTCCTTTGGTCACAACAGACTAACCCAGGTCAGCTCACTGCTGAGCCAGAGTCAGAGAGTGCCTTCCAGGGAGAGCAAGAATGGAGTTGGGGGTGTGGAATCCAAGTGCTGTTTTGTTGGGGTGGTAATTCCCAAAGGGGACAAAGCAGGTTTCAGTCAGCATTAGCATTGGTTATGTTTGTCTTCTGTTTTGTTTCAGTGATTTTTGTCAAATTATTTGGGTGGACAAAGACTGTTCAGAGCATCACTAGAACTTTCAAGGTTCTTTTGTAAACAGCCCTCGTGACACTGCTGAACTTTCTTTTGTTTCAGGATAGAAGTAGAAGGAATCAGAACTAAATCACATGTAATAACAGTAACATTTCTTTGTCATGTAGGTAGCTAAAGCTTTCATTTATGCCTTGGAGAAAAAGGTTGGGGCATGGTAAGTGCCACAGTTAACCTTGCAAGATTTACCTTTAGTTGGCCTGTTGAAATCAAATGTGCAGAGAAAAAGTTGCCAGTTGTACAGTCAATACATACATTCTATATTAGAGCCACTAATTTCTGTTTATCTCATGCCAAAACAAACCATTTAGTTATAGCCTGTGACATCTGTGGCTCACTTCTATTTTTCAAAGACCTTCCATGCACTGTTGCTCTCTGTGCCAGTCTATTACTTAGCCTTGGCTCCTTTAAGGTTCAGATTTTTGAAGTACAAATCTGATCTGATCAGTAGTCCCCTAATATAGTTCTGTTTTGAATACAAGTGTAGTATGTGATGATACAGGTTATCAATATTTGATAAACAGTTCCATTCTGATGTGTCAAAGAATGAGTGTTTTGACAAACACTCACTAAATGATCCTGAGAATAACCTTTAGACTTGAATGACTTGAATTGATTTTATGCTGCTGCAAGGCAATCCTACCAGAATCACCTTATGCATTATTCTGAGTTCTCTTGTCTCTAGTTCCTGTTCATGTTGATTGTTACAGTCCTTGGGTTGGTATTTTAGTAGTGCTCAAAGTTTTGGTTGAACATGTAAGTGTCTGGGGGTAGCTGAGGTCATAAAAGCCTGCAGAACAAACATTCTGTTAGCTAATCTCTAATTTGAGAGAAGTATCTCCTCAGCTAATGGCAAGTGAAATAGCTGGGAATGGCCACTTCATTTCACCAGGAGTCAGAATTGTCCCTTTTTTCTGCAGCTTTCCATCAAGTGTGTGACAGAAGTGCCATTGCCAGCCATGAATTAGCAAACCAGAATTGCAGCAGTTCTTTGCAAGCCTTAATCACCCCGAGGAGTGCTCACAGCAGCACCACTGAAGGCCCAAGGCTGTATTTACAGTAGTTAGGCAGTGCAGATTGTCAAGAGGAAGACTGCTTGAGCCCATTGCTGATCCTTGTGCTGCAGGGGGACTTCTTGCTGACAGTGGAGGAAATTCACTGTTTTCAGTCATTCGCTGTGGGTGTTTTGTACAGTCCATGGGGTATTTAGTAACCACCTTTAATGAGGTGATATAAAGGAACAGGTCTATAGCTTTGAAAAGGTCTGTTTCTGACTGTGCTTAGAACTGGAGAATATGGTGCTCAGACACTGAGGCACTGAGCTGCAGTGAACATTCCAATGGGATATTCAGAGGCCTTGCCTTGCCCTTCCTTAGAGCTTCTGCTGTGACAGCAGAGCCAAGTGTAAAGCTGCACCTGAGCATCCCTGACTCCCCCAGCATCTGAACTCACTGTCACTGAGAGCACACAGCTGTAGAAAATGAAAAACATGTCCTAATGTGCAGTTTGGGTAATGCAGTATGGAGTTGGGATCAATAACACCTCACATGGCATTATTAGGTCTGTGAATGCAAGGCAGGCTGCACAAGGTTTGTTGCAATACAAAGCAATGTGGTGAAAAAATGGCATTTGATAGATGGCTAAAGATCATTGCAAAAATAGAAAAGATGGGTGCTGGAGAACAGTACAGAGAGGAAAAAGATTGAGAAGGGGCTAAAAGGGTGTACTAGATGAATGAAGAAAATAGCTGAAATGAGGAAGAGGGATTGGTAAATCATTACTTGCAGTTACTGTTCAGCTGGGTAGTTACAATTTCTCAGCACATTGATATGTAATGACATTAAAATGATTTAACTGTCATGCTAAGCATCAAAACAAATTCCTAAAGATTTCATAGATACATGATAGAAATCCAACATCTTAATTAGCAAAGCAATTATTTGCCCATTTTCCTTCACACTTGACCTCAAAACTCAAGTTCTTCACTCTTCTAGATAGCAATCCAAAAAAAATCTGAAGAGTGGGAGAGAATACCATTTTTGGGAGGGCTTCTGAGATAAAACCATTCAAGTTGTGACCACCTGATGGAAGGAAAATGCCTTGAAGTACTTTTTCAGCCAGTGGTGTGCTAAATACAGAATTGTACCTTTGGAAGCTGTGTCTTCTATCAATGTGTATCAGGACCACTGGTACAGCAAAGAAAGACATCTGTTCATTTATATGCTGAAAATTGATAGAAAGAGAAAGGCAGTTGTAGTTTTTAATTATTTGTTTCAAACTCAAGTGTAAAACCCTCTAATCTGAACAATTTTTTTTAATGATAAAACATTATAAAGGTAGCAGAACAGGATGCAGAGTAAGAGAATTCATGCAAGCAATTTACATTTTCCAGTTAACAGACTTCCCCTCAAACTTGTCTGCCTTCTATGCACAGTTTCTATACTGCACAAATTAATTTTTGTCTCTTAATTTATTTTACCTTTCCTATTATCTAGCCTGTCCTTGCAACACTTTTGAGAAATTACTAAACCCTGTGAAGCACAAACTAGACTCCTAGATCAGGTTATTTTTTTAATTAGACAATCCCATTAGAACCTCACCAGTGACAAAGGAGGGAAATACAGCACCCTTATAATGCTGCACTCTGCAAAAGTTACTGGCATTAGTAAACTCATCTTACTGCCAAAACCTTTTAAAACAGTCTACAAGCTAATTTCATTGACTTATAAAACTATTTGTACTAAGCAATTCATTTTGTGTTTTGTGCTGAGGAGCAAATGGCACCTTAGGTTGAAGTTGACTGTGTTGCTGAGATACCACCCTGAGCTAACTTTGTATTTTTATGTCCCTGAAGGATTTCATTAGGGTAGTAGAGCAGCCTCTATCAAATATTCATAACCTGTAGTAAACTGAAGTCATGTCCTCCTATTCATTGCAGTTTGACACAGACACATGTTTGTATCTCACATTACTTGCACAGGTCCACAAATTGAATTTTCACCACTTGGAGCTCTGCTTCATAATATTTTAGGCATTGCTGTTGTTTTCTAAACTTTTGAACACTGCAAAGATTCTGCTTTGTTAAAATAGCATCATTCCAGAGCAGCAGCATGTGATAATTCATATTCATTGACAGTTTTTGCACTTAACTAGTTTGGGTTTTTTCCCCGTGTCAAGAGCTTTGTGAAAATGTAATGTCAAATTACTTCACCTCTAACTCTGGCTTACTCATCACTCAGATGGAAGCCTATGATCTTCTGAGAGGTCCAGAAATGTGCAAATGAAGTGGTTATAAGAAATAACACTAAATAACCTTGCCTGGAACTGAAGCATAAGGCAGTATCTTCCCAGGATTTCACATGGCCATAAAGTGTGTGTAATTCAGTTATGAACCCAGCTAGGTCTCAGACTGCAGTTTCAGGAGAGGCTCTTTGAAGCAGATGTATCTGATTGTCATTTGCATATTTTATATAAAGGTGCCATCATGCAAATAAGTCGAGCTGGCCTAGTTACATGTTTGGAGTTAGGCATGTGCTCCTGCATCTTGCTGAATAAGATCCTGACTCTGCAGTCAGTGACTTCAAAGCCTTTCTTTTGAATCACTGATTTTTTTTTTTTTTCCCCCCCAGTTTTGTACTGTTTTCAGCCTGAGTTGTCAGATATTCTTTTTTTAACTAACCACTAATTAAGAATTACAACTGACCTGTTTTTTTTGCTTTCTCTTATGTGTGAGAGACTGACTGTAATATTACTTCATTATCATTTTTTGTCCCTAATTTGTCTGTTACACTGAGTGTAAAATCTTCTCAACTGTTACAAGATTGGCATGGATAACTCCTCTGAAAATGAACAGGAAGTTGAAGGACTGGACATTTTCTGAGCTACAGAAAATTAAATTTCATTCCGTGAGAGGCAGGAGAGAGAGATGGATCCATTTGACGTGATTTTAAAGCACCAGAAATTACTTCCAAATGTGTGACCAGCTGAACAAACAACTGCTGTATTTGAAAAACCGATCCAGATTCTGATTTCAATTACTGTGATGTGAGCTCACAGAAATTGCAGTGAGTGTGTTAGAATTGCTCTGGATTAAAAACTGCGTAGGAAAACAATTATCCTGGCCCACAGTGTATTTGTGGGGTGTGCTTTTTAAAGGTAAATGTTATTTTGAGAACTTCTGGGGGAAAAAAAAAACCAACCATTTGTTTATCAGCTGGATGTTATATGCATGAAAATACTTTGCTCCACAGCTAATAGTTTTATTATAAATAATAAGTAGTTGTTAGCTCATAGACAGAAAATACTTGTGGAATCCCTGGAGGGAAAGGTGAATTCAGCCAGCCTACCAACAAGCTAACAAAATGTAGTTCAGTTTATAATTTGTAAGAATACTGAATCCTATTCTACTTTTGTGGCTAAAAAATGTAATCAGAAAGTCTTTCAAAAACTGACAGGAACTGAAAATTCCACTGTCCCTATGTTGCCAGATCTCTAAATTAGAATGAATAAATTTTTTTGTGATTTGAATACAAATTATATTTGCCAGATATAATCGGAGTTGTCATCACATTTCGTCAGGCTCATGTGTGTCTGAGCTGAACTCCACATCATGCTAGCACAGAACTCGAATAAGAAGGATGAGTGCAGACCATATATTGTATAAATAGCTGCTCTGAATTTTTTCAAATGTTTGCTACATCATAGCATGCATAGCAGAGAAATTTATGGTGTTGTGAGTCATTTGCACTGGTATTTCCTAACAGCCTTCGAAATTTAAGAGTAATGATTTCTTAAATGAGAGCTCCCTTGCCCCTCAGGCCAGAATCTCAGCTTGGTTTTGTTTGTTGCAGAGCTGTTTGTAGGTGAATTACTGGATAACTAGCATCAAGAGAAGGGTTATTTTTTCAAAGTATTAATGTAGTTTACATGTTTTAATAATTCTTAGGTCCCTCTGTGCTGCACAAAGGATCCAGGGCTGTGCAGTTCATTCTGGTTCTACTCAGGGTCTCTGATGGGTCTTTCCCAAAGTTACTTCTGACCACATCAGTTTTAGGATTAGATAGAAAATACTGATTTCTGGCTTGTTGATTCTGAAACTCCCTAAATTTGACTCAAAACTTTTGGCTTGCAGACCTGAGACCTCACTGATGGCAATGGTTGTAGTGTTGATTGTTAGGTGACACATCTGTGCTTTAAAAAAAACCCCTTTTCAGCCAACTAATAAAACCCTGAAACTGAGGCAACACAAGTGAATTCTATCTGGGTAATTTCCTGCTGACTCACAGGGTTTGTTTCCTTATTTCCTGCATTGTTCCACATGTTTGGCTAAACCCAAACCACTTTAAACCAGCACAGAATTCATATTCTGCATAAACAGTGGAGCCACTTTCAGAGTGCAGTTTTCTGTTTTATGCTGAATAACAAGGTGCTTACGTGGGAAAATGCCTTTTATTTCTCTCACAAATCAACATTTGGGTGTCTTTGCTCTCCCTGTTGGGAAGCACAGCTGAAGGGCAGTCAGGTAATGACTGCTGGCTCAGTTCTTCTGTGGGTCCTGTCCATCCATCAGCAAACTTCCCATCACACAGTCCTTTTCACAAATGGTGAAATAGCTACATGGCTTTTCCCTACTGTTAGCTGTCATCTATTTCAAAACGTAGTTTTATTATTATTAGAATATTTTTCCTCATTTCCAACTTATTTACTCCTATCTGGTTTACATGCTCTGATCTTGATTTATGTACTGTTACATAGTTCTCCCTATGTTCCACAGCTTTTATTTCATGCATTTCAATACTGTCACTTCACTTCCCTAGATGAAGTAGAATCTTTTTGCCTTTTCACTTAAGATCATATTCCCAGTTCTATTTACATTTGTTTCCTCAGCAGCTCATCTGCCTTTATTACTTTTTGGAGAAGAATTCACAGTTCATGTTGCTGAAATACTTGAAAATGTCCTAAATTGTTATTTTTTTTTAAATTAGGATTGTGAAGAAGAATGTTTCCAAGAGGTATTTTATAAAAAAAATAGATATGCTATTATAAGTGAGGGAGATCTTTTTTTCTTGGAACTAATTCCAAGAGGTCTCTGTCATCACTGGTTCTTAGAGGAAGAAGAGAGGATTAGCAAGGTCTTCTGAGCCTGAACACTGTTAGAAGCTCATTAGGGGGTTTCAACATCAAGTCCATATGTTACATTTGAAATCTAGCATACAGTTTCCTAAAGCATCCTCATAATTTTCTCATTGTAAGATCACGTTTATTTGGAATATCTGTTGCCTTAATTCTGGTCATTACGATGTCTCGTGGTGCTTATTAAACACATGGCATATGCAAACAAGACCTAACTGCACAGCAAATTAGAAAATGTCCTGTGGTTTGGCAGCACAGCTTTAGCTGAAGGTGGAGGATGTTTTCTGGTTCTCAGACTTCCTACATGAAAATAATTCCATGTACAGAGTAGCATAGTAGGACTTCAATAATATCTGCACTTCAGGCTGGCATGTGGGAGGATAAGGAGCACACAGCAGTGCATGCAGGCATTTCTGCAGGCATGCAGCGAGCCTGAGGCACTGCACAGAGAGCAGCAGGGCTGATCCTGCAGCAGCTTAGCTGGGGAGCTGCAATCAGGGCTTGGGCTGGAGTTGTGCTGCTGAAATTGTGCTGCTGCACTACAGCTGAGAATGGCTGCATTGCTGCCCCACAGCACCGCAGGAGGAACCCTGGCAGAAACAGGGATGGCTTGGTGGTTTGGATAAGTGTGGCTATGAAAATATCTGAGTGATGGCAAAGAAATAGTTGTGTATGATAGGTGCAATTTGAGGATTTATGGGGGGGATAATTGGAGCAGCATGCACAGAATTAAAATTTACACTGGACTAGGCTTTGGCACTCAGTATTTCTCTGTCCTGTTGCTACCCTGAATCAGGGGGAGGTTTTTCTGACCTAGACTAAAACTCTACAGCATTGTTATGTGCCATAATGCTGGATTTCATGTGATCCATTTACCACACATAGGGAAATAACTTGCTTTGGCTCTGAGCTGTCATTTGGGAAGGATTCAGTCAGAAGTGTGTTGTGCACTCAGTTGTTGTCAGGCTGCTTTTAAGGATGAGCCACTGCCCCAGGGGTTGCAGCCTCCCATTCTGTGCTCAGGAGATGCTGGAGTTGGGCCAAGCACCATGGCACTGGGTGCATCCTGCAGAGAAATCTGAAATCAGCAGCTTGGTACAATAGATCAGTGTTTTCAATCCAGATTAGCCCCCAAGTCTGCTTCAGCCAAAGAGTGGTTTGGCATTCCTACCTCTGCTGAAACAAAAACATTACTTCTCCTTTTGCTTTGTTTTGTGGTTTATTTGGTTTGGGGTTTTTAGTTGTATTTGTAAATTTACATTAATATTTGTTTTTAAAATGAAGAAAACAGCAGTAATTTTTGAGCTTTCTTTCCCTAATTTCACTTATATCTACTCTCTGTAATCGACCATACTAGAAGCTCGACAGAGAAAAAAGGTGGAGGAATGCTGTGCAATGATCATAAAACATTTAAAAGAAAAGCAAATATTTTGTTATCATTCATTAAATTTGCATCTAAATCTGTTGAGAGGTTTACTGGTTTAATTTATATTGATATGCTCTGTAAATAAAGCTAGTAGTCTGACCTTCTCCCCAAAATTTAATACTTTTTATGATTTCCTTCTCTGGCTCAACTAAGTAAGAATAGGAAGCACATTATTAAGTGACTTAAATATTCGTAGAGGTTTAATTAGAATACTCAGAGTTTCTTATTAAAAACTTCTTTCCAAAAGAAGACTTTATTACTTTCCATCTCTATTATTCCTTAATATTTCTTCCTATTTGAGAGAGTAATCTTAGTGCTGCTTTATTACACACATTGCTTGTTCAGATTCTGTTATACTTAGGAGTTCTTTTTGCCATGTATCGTTTATAGGAAAAATTCAGATCCATTCTAATGCTTTAAAAATGAAAACAATTGTCTCTGTAACATCTCCTCATTTAATTGTTTTTAAGGCATTGCTAAATCCATTACTGAGGGTTCTAACTGGGAGGAGCTGCAGGAGAAATGGCAGTTTGGTTTTTTTTTATTAAGAGTTTAAATTAAAACAATCTTTTTTATTTAATAGTAGGATTGGGAAAGCATAAATATAACTACTCATATTTTGCCATATTTGCCAGGTGAAAAGATTAATTTAACAATTATTTTTCATGTCTGGTATACACGTTACTGCACTGCTGTTTATGAAGCTACAAATTCAGCTTTCTGTTAATCAACATATTGAAAAAATGTAGGTAAATAAATTATCACTGCTATGAATCATGAAATTTCAATAAGGATATACTATCAAGTGTTATAAAGGCTCTTACATTTAGAATATTTCAAAATTGGCTATATCTATGGCATTTAATTATGTTTATAAATAGGAGAATTTTATTTAGGCTATGGGAAAAAAATTAAACCATAAAATCATACATTTTTAAATGGAAATTACTAAGTAGTAGGATTTAAAGATGAGAAGGTAATTGTTGCTTCCTTTAATAAAAGAATAAATACAACTATTCTAGTAAATATTATCCTGTTCCAGTAAATGTTGCAGCCTAGTGAAGCCCTGAGCTGTTTAGCTGTTCCTCAGCCCTGCCCAGGCTGTGGCTGACCTTAGGGCTGGAATATAGACCAGTCTGGATCAAAGGGAGTTGAGCCCCTCTTTGTCATATTTGTTTGGTGCATTCCTTAATGAGCTTATGAAACAAAGTTTGTCACAGAGTATATTGTCATGTAAATCTGAGATGCAAATGGACTGTGACAGCTTTTCCTGAAAAACAAACAAAAAAAAAACCTAAAAACACAGTTTTGGTAGGTTCTCCTTATTGTCAAATTTATAATAAGACAGGCTAATTAAACTTAGTAGGATTCATGTTCAAATTAAAATAGAGCAAGAATTTATTCTGTTATCCCATGACACTTTTCTGAGATGCCTTCGTTTCATCAAATTTTTCATAAAGAAAGAAAAGTCACTGAAGGAAATTTAAAGATGCCATAATTTGAGAGCCTCAGGTGAAGCATCCTAACAAGGAGTTAGGGAGTGAGTCACTGTGACCCAGCTTGGTTTAATTTTTATTCTGAAGACAGGACAACCAGAGTGATTGGTAAAACAGGCAGCTTGTACAGGAGGAATGAACACAGGCATGGTATCAACAGTGGAGGGATCTTACTGTGACATGTTTTGGTATCGGGTTTGGAGAGACTTCCCAGCCTTAGGGTTTGAAAACAAAACTGCAGGATAATCATGTAAAAGGTAATGCAGAAAATTAATAGATAAGAAAGGTTAAATCTATGGCATGTGTACTTGTTTATGCCATGCTTTGTCTGATTTTCACAGGCTTGAACTCTGTTTATTAAACATTCCCATATATCTGTGACACGAAAGGCACTGAAACTTGGGTCAGGCAAGAAGTGTGAGGGCAGTAAATATGAACTTTCCTTGCCATGCAAAAAATTCTCCAGGTGTTGGTTGAAGCTTGAAGCTGAGGGCAGTGCTGCTCATACATCATCTTCCTCCCTAAACTTAGCATCCATGGAGTGATTCAGGAGGAATAGAGCTTAGAATTAATCTGCTTTTCCTGGCTAGATTAAGTAAATCAGAGTTGAGAATGCTCTGATGTGAGGATAGAGCTGTAGTTGATAAATTCCTCTATAAAGGAGAGGGAAGCTGAGAAGGAATTGGGGTAGCATTCTGCTCTTCTGCTGTGAGAGGGAAGGGACTGTGTAGGCAACGAGAAAAAAACAGTGTGCAAGGAGGGAACATTTCCCTTTTTTGTTCCTTTTCCTTTTTCTTTCTTTGGAGAATTACTCTGTTTCAGGTTTGGGAATCCTGGGGAAAAATATTTCAATCTTTCTGTACCAAAAGAACTGTGATGTAAAGCTGCATTCATTATTACATGGGAGAAGATAGCCATGATTGGCTGGAAAAATGGTTTAATTGTTTTGGCCAAGTTTCTTTCCTGCTTAGTTGAGAGGGCAATAATGCTTTCTTTCAGCAACTTTATGTTCCTAGAACAGTATATAGTGAAATTTTTGGGAGATGAGAAGTGAATGGACTTGGTAATCTCTTCTCCAACCTAAATACTTCTATCCCTAATTAGTTGTTGTTCAGTGAGCTTTAAGGTTCCATGCAGTGACTGAACTGCAGTGGGAGTCCAGTTGAGGCATGAGTAGAACAGCAAGAACAGAGCTATAGACTGAGCTTGTGAGATATCCTAATAGGTCCATTCTGTATGCCCATGCAAGGGAAGCACCTCAGGAATATAGCAGTGAAGAAAGATATTTAATGTTCTGTATGACAGGGGCATTAGCAGTGACACAGATGTGACTTGAGTAGGACTGAATAACTATCAGAAATAACACATTGGAGCCTCCCCTTTGAAATGAAGGCAATAAAGAAGTCTGTCTGTATTTCAGGAGCTGTAAGTCATTCAGGAAATACAGCAGTGCAAGGTTATCACTTTTACATCAAATACTCAGCTGCTTATGCACAGCAGTGCTGATGGGAGAAGGAAGGGTGGTTTCATTGCATCTTGAGCATTACTTTTGCCATCTTCCATTTAACCTTTTCCATTGTATCTTCTATGTTTGTTCTAGTAGCACCAAATGACACCAAGAGTGTAGTTAACTCTTAATACCATCTGAAAGATGACAATTGTAAAAACTATTTCATAAAAACATGAGTCACTATTGCAGAAAAATGCCTTCCAGGTTAGTTTTTAAGAGCTGTGTTTGGAGCAACTTGGCAGTTCCCAAGTAAGAACTGACTTTGCCATGCACTTTGCCTCTGTCTTCCCTGCTGCTTTCCCAGAGGCTGGAAATGGTTGGCTTCTTTGGGAAGGTGGCAGTCAGATTTCTACCTGTACTGTCTCTGATGTAGAATATTATTACTGATGCAATTTCACTGCAAGTAGCTGTAAAACCAACATTTTACCCTTCCTCCTCTCCATCTGCATCCTCCTGTGCAGAAACGAGAAAGGAAGGGAACAATGGCAGGGGCATGAGACTGTGTCAGTTGAACTTAACAACTTCTGCTTGTGAAGGCCACCAGCTCTGAGGGGGTTTGTGGCCTCTGGTGCTCTTCTCACCATGTTTTAACAGCACTTTTCCATTCATAGTTACAGGTTACCCCAAATGTCGCTTCTAAATGCAATTGCTGTTATGTAGACTGAGTACAAGCATTTGGGTTTAAAAGTGTTAGAAACTCTTCTTTTTTCCCATCCAGAACTTTGTGCTATGGATCTCAAAATTACCCAGGACAGCCACAGTGTATTCCCGCTTCAGCACAGTCCTACAGAGCCTCCAGAATCATGGGCTTGTCCCAAATCACCTATAGCATCTGTGGTGCTCAGGGGTTTTACCTAAGCAGTGAGATGCAGCTGTTGTTTTGTTAGCAAACCTCCTGCCCTGTGCCTTCAGGAATCAGATCTCCCAAGCACATGAAATCCTATTCAGCCTGATGGAAGAGCTCATCAAAATCAGGTGATGCAGCACTTGCAATTGCTTTAGTCTTGCCCCTGTTTCAAGGAAGGGAAAGCAGATTTGTTGTCTATAAGGAAAAGAGACAAGCAGATAGTTAATATGCTGTGCTGCCATCTAAAGACCCCAGGAGGCTGTAAAGTGTGTTGACACCTTAGAGATTGACTCTGCCTCTGGAAAGTTGAAATCTATAATTTGATAATTCCTATTCCATAGCATGCTCTAATCCCTTTAGGAGCAATCACCAGCATATGAATTCCTATGGCTTAACAAAAAAAAAGCCAACACACTGCTCAATTTTCCTCCTCTTTTACAAGGTGCTCTGGACTTAATTTAGCAAATTGTTCTTCCTGGACATGCAAGTCTCCCAAAACAATCATCAGCTCTAGTTATTGCCATGTGTTTTTCCTATATTTTCATTGAAATACCCTTTTCTACAGTTGTTACAGTTTCACCATTCATAGTTGCAAGATGATTGTACTTACCTCTCTCCCTGGATTCCACACAATTGCCACTTCCAGCACAGTTTCCAGGAGACACCTTTGAGTGAGCCACCCACCCTTGGCTTCCGTGCCCTTTGCCTTTAGGATTCCAGGTGCTTTGCCTTTAGGAGGCTCAGGGCTGATTTGCAGTGTAATTGTAGTGGTCACTCTGTAGTACACCTCATTATTACTTATATGCTTTTATCCCTCCACTGAGACTCAATATTTTTTTGCCTGTGTACTAATCAGAGAATACCAGGGTGTTTTAAAGTGATGCAAAGAAGGTCATAATAATGAGAATAATAATAGTAATCTCTTTAATTATAGGATTCTGTCACTATACTGACACTATTCCATAGGGGTGGGAATATCCTCTAGAAAAAACTTGCCAAGCACTTTGTGTACACAGAAACATAGATTCAGAAAACACTTCAAAAATAGTTATGGTTTTCTTTTACCTTGTGTATAGCCTCTAGCTTTGGTGTGACTCCCAGGATTTTAGTGTACTTTTCCCAGTTTTTTGTAAGAATTAAAAAATGGAACAAAAATCCCTAACATATATAATTCATGGGACTATATAATATAGTTATGAGCCAATGAAAGTGATGATGCTCCCTTTAGTGTTGTCTGATTATCTTTGCTTAATTACATAGTCTTTTACAAAATTACTTTCCTGTGAGAGCTGTTGGACGCAGAAAATGCAACAGGAAATGAGAAACTCCGCTGTTCTACCCTGAGCACATTTAGCATCAGCTGTAGCTGCTGAAGATTATTTCACTTTGTATCCTATGGTGAAAAATGATAACTTCTTTCCCTTTAACTAACATAAACCTTCAGCCACAGTGATTCTTTAAATCCCCTGAGACACTGTTGCCCATTTGAACTCAGGTTTTGCCACCAAGCACAGTAAACAGGTTATTTTTCCCCTAGATGTTCCTACACAGTCAGTGTGACCCTCTCTGTGGTACTTGTTGGTACATAAAAAAGGCCAAAACCAAATAATCTGGTGTATTCTTAATACTGAAGTATTTTTCAAAAATCACCCTATGTGATGTTTCAGACTAAGCTCTGTGTCTATTGTAATTGCTTAAAGAGTCACCTATATGTCATCTATTCAGATTTGCTCTTCTGTTATTTGTGGTGTACAGGCCTTTGTTGGTAAGATAAAGATAAATGGATAAAGATAAATGTCCCTGATTTTTAAAAAGAAAAAGCTCAGGAAAAAAAGTCTGCTGGTGCTATTCCATATTTTACTAAGGTGGTATGAAAGGCACTTGTGTATTAAAGTGGGATTGTAGTCTTTTGGCTCTGTGTAGTAATTGATTTAATAATACCAAGTCATTGTGAGAACAATCAAAATTTCAAGTAGAATATAAATAAGTTACCAGTAATAAGAAATGTCTGTTTGTTCAGATAATTGTAGTATGTATTATATGTATTACCTGAACTCTTCTGAACCCATCTATTGCAAACAAACTGGGTTTATTTACTTTCCTTAGAGGAAAAGTGCCACATAAATAGCCCGTAAAAATGCTTGTTGTTTAGACTATGTCTTAGGAGTCATGCTAATACTGTATTTTAAATAGTGCTAATTATGTCACTGCAATTAATCCATTGAAAACCAAATTTCCCTAGATGCTTCATGCCTTCGTTAGTGTTAATTGCATCTGAGCATTGGAAATAAAGGCTATATGCAGCAACTGCCATAGAAAATGTTTTAAAGCAACCAGTTCTTCAAGAAATACTTTAATGTTTAAATGGATTTGGACATTATCAATAATAAATTGTAATTGAGAGGCTAAAAGCATAAGTTATTGATAACAGCTAAGTTAGAATTTTGTCTTGTATTACATGTTCTTTCCATCATTGCACATAATTTACATCATACATATCACTACAAACACTTAAATTTCATTCCATCCTACACTTCACTGTATACATGTGATCTGTTTTTAATTAGTTCTATTAGTTTTATAATAGTCAAATGATTATTGATAGAGATTAGTGTGATTATAACAAATGAAACCAACGACAAAAAACCACCTCCTTCACTACTGACCTCACTGACTACAGGGTTAAATCCAATGATTTAGGGCAAATCTCTGAACTAAACACAGTTTTACAGTGAACTACTGACAAATAGAGCTGGCAGTAATGGAGTATACACTGACTCAGGTTTCACTCTTTGTAAGCACTTACTGTGTTTCCCAGTTTACTTTTGTCAGCAGATTTTTACTCAGATCGAACCAAAACCTGCTAATCAACACTACTTTAGTTTCATGAAATTTAACTAATTTTATTTTTTGTTTATGGGCAGGAATGCCTTGTCAGGAAAGTGAAATGTTGAAGAGATTCAGTCAATTAAAATTTGACTTTGCTGCTTTAAAATTGAATGTGCGTTTGTTTATCAAATTATGGTTTCTCAGGCAACCTATTCAAGCCTTTCTTGTGGCTTCTGGTATTTTTTTTGCCACTATGAAATATAATTTTATTGTTATTTACATGCTGTTTTCAGTGGAACATTTGAATACTTGCAAGAGATCCCTTACCAAATTGGTAAAATAAATGTCATTAAATACACAGCTTGTTGCCTGACGTTCCCAAAATATTGCACATTAATGGATTAGAGCTATATTCATATCAACACTAAAATATTTAATTTTCATAAAATTAAAATTTATTTACAGTCTCACAAATAGTTCTCTTCAAACCGTGGGCAGAGTCATTGGATATATTATTTTAATAGATCTTCGATGGGCTAGAGAAATAAAGTTCTGGTTTTTGTTCTACTGATAAATCTAGATATAGATGTAGTTCAGTGCTTGACTTGTTCAAAAGCACCTGAGAATTTTCATGTGTAGGAGATGGCTGGAACTGCAATGATAAATATCAGAGACAAATACAATGCAAGCTCTAATTTGGATAAATGATTCTTAGAGGAGACTGCATTTGGCTCAAACAAGTCAGAGGCATGTAAATATACAATGTGCTGAAGAGACTAATAAAAGAGAGGACAAAGGTTTATACATTTGGTGTCTTGAGTATTGTGCCTTTATCCTCTATTTTACAGCCAGCCCTCTGCTTCACTTGCCAAAATCATTGCAGGAGATTGTCACAATATTTCATTTTAAGGATAGAGGTGGGACTTCAGATGTTTTCAAAAATACATTCCCTGCAGTTCAACTAGGGTTCTTTCATTTGTTCATCTTGGTCTGATTTGCCTTTCAATTTGTTTGACACACTTCAACAATTCTGTTTTCACGTTGGGTCCTACAGAAAAAAAAGAAAAATTTTGTGAACATTTCCTGTCTATTTAATCTGCAAATCTCAATATGGAAGATTTTACAAATCTTTTTCTGAAGTGGTCTAATTTTCCTCCTGTAAAGAAGCTGGGAAGTGCAAAAGCTGTGCTGTTTAGTGTGTCACAATATTCTCCAGCAGCACAGAAACAATCTGTCATACATGCTGTCAATACTGCCAGCTCCGAAGGAACTTATTATACATTCCCTGTGTTTGTGACTTTATTGATCTTTTGTCATTCCCACCGAGTGAAACTGATATTTTCTAACAAAATATAATTTGCTGGAACAAACAAGCAGTCAAGTGCTGATGAAAAGAATTCAAGGAAGTGGCCACTGTGCCTCCCCAGGAGTTATGTGGGCAAGTTGTGCTTGGGTGATGTCTGCTTTGTATGCACTTTGTGATGCTCCCAGTCCTTATTAGCACTGTGCCTTTTAATTAAAAATAACTACATTTTCACTTATTAGCCTCAATGTTCCCAAGCTCATTAACTGGAATTTTCCAGAGCTCTGATAGGAATTAGTCATCTGGCTTCCACTGAATTTTAATGCCATTTTGATGCATGCTTGCAGCCATAAAATATTTCCTGGAAGAGCCTGTTGGCCAAGGTGGCTGTTTGTGTGCATGGTAAGTGTGCAGGTTTGGTGCTGTGTTAAGCAAATTGGGTTTTCAGAACTGAGAGTGGGCTCTTAATCCCAAAAATTTGTATTTCCTGGTTTGTAGGAAAATTGAGCTATTTATTCTAATAGCTGAGACTTTGATCTGTTCCTAACAGCCTTGTTAGAGACACAAAACCCACAAAGGTTGTTTTGTGTGAAAAAGATGGCACAGATCCTGCAAAATATTGTTTGCATCTTTTTTTGGTTTTTTTGCCCTTCAGCACACAGCTCTGATGGCAGTAGGGAGTAGCCAGGCTGAGTTCTAGAAAAAGCTTTGAAATAAGCCACTGAAAATCATTCCACAGGTTTCTGTGAATGACTACAGTGTGTTAAGTCCTCTTTATGTACAGAATATTGTCCAAATTTTTCATTTGCCTTCATCACACAGGGCAAAGAGAAGACCATTATTTTTTATTCTTTGTGTCTTTCTGTTAATCATATCACTGTGTTTTATTTATTCATTACTTCTACTTTTTCAGGCATTTTTGGCATTATTAGTTTCATTTGTGGTGACTCTTTATTTTCTGTTATATTCATATTGCCTTGTTGATGTTGAGCATTAAACACCTGGCATGTTTAGAAATGGCAGCTGAGTGGTTCCTCTACTCAGAGGAAGGAAAGAGGTTTTTTTTTCTTTTCCTTTGTTCTCTTTCAAACCTAACAACGTTCTTGTCTCTCTTAAAGAAGTTAAATGTCTGACAGCAGAAATAAGGCCATTAAGCCTAATCTGTTTGTAACTGCTGGGAAGCTGCTGTAATTGATTACAAGGTTTGACTGTGTTAGTTACTCATTAATCTAAGATTAAAGAAACCCATTTTGCACAGGCAAATTCAAGGCTCAGTCTACTCAGTGAATTCACAAACTGGCTGCTGTTTGCATTTATCACTCTTAGAACTGTCTGCTGTGTCAGGAGAAATCTAACCAAGTTGTTTTGTTTGCACAAAGTTGCTGAGGCTGGGGGACACCTCAGGGAGGTCAGCTAGGCTCTGGTTTAAGCTTAGCCTAGCCACCTCTTCTTTCCTGTAGCCATTGACCTCTGTAAGGATATGGAGCTAATTAAGACCAAATTCTAGGATTTATCTATGTCAGATGTCTTTGACCCTAGTTCTCCACTGTGATCCTTTGTGTTTACAAATCTATGCAAAACATGGAGTTTTTGCTTTCACCTACCTAAACTGTAAATTCATAAGATGTTATTACCCCATATAATATAAAAACTAAACAGAAAAGTCTGGGTTTTTTCTATTATCTTTATTTTTCAGATAGTATTTATGCTTATATGCTCTTGCAAATAGGAATAAAGTGTTTCCTCAGGAAAAATGTGTTTGGGAGAGGCAATGGAAGGAGCCTGTGTTCTTTCCTGTAAATAAATGCACTGATTTAAAAATAGGAGACAGACTCTTAAAAGAACTTACTAGTTTGTGAGAACAAGGACTATGAAACACTTTTTTACTCAATCCTAAATATTTAGGTGCTGTCTTAATTCACTGCCTGTACGTGGTACATTTAATTTCGTACAGTTTGGGCATACAGGTACTCTTTAGGGAATACAGGCATTCTGGGACCAGATGTCAGTGGGGACATAAAAAATGAACAGAATGTTTGTTTGTCTTAGGTAATGTATTCCCAAATTTCCTCAGTTAGTATTTGTGTTGTTCCAAAGCAGATTGTGAGTTCAGTTGGTATATTCTGGCCTATTTCTGCAGATTTCTCTGTTTGACATGTGAGTTAAACACTATCACTTCCAATAAACAAACATGATTTTGTCAGGCAAACTGCAGCAAGAAGGAAAAAGTCAGCTAGGACTTGATTAGATTTTGGTTTAGGATAAAAGCTGAAATTCAACTGAGTCACAGCAGAGCCAACTTTGAATCACACACGCAAGGAAAATGTAAAGATCTGGGTGAGTTTTTAAATAAGTGTTATTCATGCAGAAGTGATTTTAATAATCTTCTTTCTCAGAGGTTAAAAGAGTTTTCATTGTACACGCAGAGAGCTCTGAAATAATCTGTGGATATTTATTGTAAAGCCTGATGTCACTCTCTGGGCCAAGTGTGGCTTGTCCAGCCACAAATACTGTCCTCAAAGAGTTCAGCATTCAAGGTGTAGTGGTGCCACCATGGTGTCCTGGCCCTTCCTACATTTCCAGTCTTCTTGTCTTTGCTTCTTAGTGGTGCTTTTTGAGTCCAGACCTATTGCAGGCTGGACTAACATAGAGAATTGATGTATTTATTCAGATATGTAGTTAAAAATAATAATTAAACCAAAAAAACCCACAAAAACAAACCAAACATCTCAACAATGAACTCTAAAACCAATTTAGGATTACCGTGTATCTTGCAATTAAGAATTTCAGGAAAGAGGACAACTATTTGGCCTGACTTAACAAATGAAGGCAGCAATTTGCCTCAGTGATTGCACTGTGAAATTAAGTGAATCTGGAAAATCACACCCAAAAATCATATGGCCAAGACATGAAAATGCAGTTTTTTGGTGTAAAACAAGGAGGAAATAAACTGTAGTACCTGCTCAATTGCATTCTTGGTGGTGTTTAAGTTAGGATTATGATTCTGATTTTGAAGTAATTAAAAGCTGAATAACACATTTAAAAAACTCAAAACCACCAAGCAAACAAAAAAACCCCAAATATCAACAGACTTTCAGTAAAGCCAGACTGATTCAACTGGAGTTTCCTTTGGATTTCTACGAAGCCATGAGTTCATCTTTAACCTCTTTTTAAGGAGAACTCTCCAAGTGTTCTCATATAAACTCTCTCCCCAAGCTTGTCTTTTGTCCATCCCTGAATTGCAGAGAAGTGTGAAGCAGGCAGTCAGAATGAGGGCACGTGGGCTGACTTAAGGATGTGGAGGAAGTGTTCAATAGGAAGAGCCTGAAAGGAAATACTTGAGAACAAGGAGGGATGGATTTTCTATCAGCAGCCAGGTCAGAAAGGGACAAGGCTCAGGAAAAGCCACCTGAGCTTTTTGTTGTTGCACCTTTCTTGCCCAGAGAGGTTGTTGATACAGGGAAGGATCTTTTGATAGTGTGTTACAATCCCATTAAATGCTTTGCAGGAATTATATCAGCGTATTAGATAGGGAGCTCTGTACTTTTTTGTGATAACTACAGATCCAAGTTTATTTTTGTTGCTTTGTACAAGATCAGTTTATTAGGTTCTTCAGCCATCTGCTGTAGGACAATCATGTCTAAAACCTGTCAGCAGAAAGAGCAGGGTGCTGGCTTTGGCATGTTTATGAATTGCAAACACGTGTTCAAAGTGGTCAGAAGTCATCTTTTGCAAAGTTAATTAAAAAGAAAAAAGCGTGCTCCCTAATGAATATGACACAAAGCGTTAAAGCATTAAATTGAATTTGCGTACTTTGTCACAGCTGGCGTTCTCCGTACGAGAAGGTGAAGAGCAGCGTGTGTCTGCAGAGATCCTCAATGATCTGTCAGCCTGGGCAAGAACAGTTTAGACATTGCAGCTTTCCCTCTGCCTGGGTGCAACACCACTAAACACAGACTAATGGGTCGTTTGCACTCACAGGAGTTGGAGTTCAGCCCAAGGTACTCAGCTCAACTCTTTCCTCTCCTGGAAAGGCAGAGGTTACCCTCGGATCCCTACTGGATCCCTGCAATCCCTGCTGGGATTGGGATAGCATGGACACTTAGTGAAATTGCATCAAAAGAGGCTTTTCCCTCTTTGACTTGAGAGAAGGAGCACCCTTGCCAAAAGCCCACCCAGCTAATGTGAACAGGAAGAAAAAGGTTTTTCAAATGTTTTGAGTGACGGTATCAAAACAAGACTTCTGTGGGAAAGAAAATCATTCTGTAGTAATTTACTGTAAACCTCCAGTGGATATCTGATTAGCTACATAATAATACAGCTTTGTATGCAATAGGTCTTAATTTTAGAAAGTGTCTCCAAGTCTCTACATCATCCTGGATATTACTTTTTTTTAATGGAATTTTTTTAGGGCAGTATGCATATAATATTTTTGGAAGAATACTTTTTCCAGCAATTCAGTGCTTTTTGTAGGAATCATTATCTGTTCAGAGCTTAATCTATTTCACTTAGAATGCAAAAATAATAATAATAAAAAGACTGAAAGTTCAGGCTTGTCTTATCAGTACAGTTTTAAAGCCAGAGGAAGGACTAAATCTCCTTAATAAAAATTCTGTTAGTTAATGCCTGAAATGGTGCTTACTAAAACGGCTATAGATAATTTGATTGTCTGAGAATGGTTTCTATCTGTATGAACATACTTGGTGATATTTAGAGAAAACAGAAAAAAAAGCAAAATTGAAGAAGAGAGTAAACAGAAGAAATCTGTGACCAGATATGCCTTAATATGCATCAAGTTTGCCCCCTATGGAAATTTTGAATACATGTGAATATTAAAGGTTTTAAATACTGGAGACTCTGACACAACAGCTGTTTCTGTACTTTACATCAGAAAATAAGCAACAGCAGCAGCAGCACGAGGATTTCTTTGCTCAGTGGCTGAATGGTTTCCAGTCCTGCAGTGGAAGCTGTACCTGTGTGGATCTGACCTGGTGCAGGGAAGCTGCTGCTTTAAGCAGTGTCACAGCCACAGGAACAGTGCTCTGGTGAATCAGCAGCTTGTTCTGCTATCCATGCCTGGTGTGCTCCAGGAGCTCAGGCACCACCCCACACATCACTCAGTTAAGTACAGATTCATCCAGCAAAACATTGCAATAGCTCAACAGTCCCAGTGAAGCTTTATTTTAATTAGAGGTTGCTGTTCAGTGTAATTCACTGAAACATATGTCTAAACAGTACAAACTAGAGATTATACTTGAAATGTATAAAGCTTATCATCTATAGTTTAAAACTTGTCATTTTTCTGTTTGTAATACAATGTAGCCCGTACACTGGGGTTGTTTGTCTAAGTTCTTTGTCTATTGCCTACTTTTTTGCTTAAGTTGGAGTTATATTTACTTTTTTAAAAACTGGTAATCTTTAACATTCTTAATGCTGGTTTGTCAGTTTTTTTAATGGAGTCTAGATTTCAAAGTGTTTGTCAGTGTATTTCTCAGCTTAATGGCTGATCCTTTGAAATTCTTCACGGAGGTGTAAAACATTGAATATCCTTCTCAGAATTTGAGTTATAATAATGATATGAGAAATCTGAGTCTAGGTTTCTTAATTACCAAGGCATGTCATTTACGTTCTCTATTTGTGACTGAAAAAACTCCACTCAAGCTTGCAGGATAATTTTCTTCACTTTGTACAGAGAGCTTCTAATGTATGATTGTGCACCTTACAATGAGAGAGATTTAATTATGAAAATCTGATGAAATTCACTTTTTCAGATTCTATAAAAGAATGCCATAAAAAAACTCTTATCTTTGAATAGGAAGGATTTTGGTAAACCATTTTATCATCTATTGTCAAGCCTTTAATATTCCCTTTTGTTATCTGACTTGAAGAAATTTTCCATTTCTCTTTTCTCCTTGGGAGATTCATGAGCCTTACTAAATGTTGGGTCACCCAGGGCAGAACCTTTTTTTGCACTTGAAACAAGAATATTAATGCTTTTTCCACTCAAAATGTAGTTAATGATAAAAACAGAGGTGAATGCCAAAATCAGCAACCCTGCCTTCATAAAAAAAGTATACATTTATCATAAAGCAGTGACTTTGAGCAAGCCCCTGAGTTGAAACCCCATGAAAATGTGCTACAGTTTCAGGGATTTTCAATCACCAAAAAATGCTGTACTGCAAAAGGTTTCCATTCATGACGTTAAAGCAAAGACATACATTGTGTTCCTTTCTGGAAAAAAAACCCTGGGCTCATCAGTATTTATATTTGCCTTTAAAATAATGAAAAAATCCTCAGCATTTTTAGGAAATCCCCACTGCCCTTTGCATGACTGTGTTGTGCTACATTACGTGAACACACATGAAGTGGCATTAGGGACAAGTGGGTGACTGAACTGTGAAAGTTACTGAGCAAATCTATAGCAGTTGCACTTGACTTGCATATTGTGCTGGTAAATCAAAATATTAGTGTCTGGTTTCAGCTGTAGCTTAAGCATGAAGGGCTTTAGCCCTAAAAAAAAAAAAAATTGTGACTTTGACATTATTTTGACATCTGAAAATGTAATTTCAGTATCAAAATACCATTTAAAAAGGTAGCACTGGGAGTTTTTCAGCAACAGTGAAACAGTATTCTGAATTCATAGTAGAAAATGCCCCAAGGCCTCTAATTTGTATGAACACAAGTAAACAGAAAGACAGAACTTAAAATTACTCTTTCCTAATTAGTCTTAACACAAATTATTAAACTTTATTATAAAGTTGGTTTAGAATTTCATCAGGCACAGGAATAAGTTTATAAGTTTAGGGCATGATCTGCTCCAGAGCCAGCAGCCTCTCTTTTAGTCTCCCCTTGATATACTTTCATTTGAGGAGAGGTAAAATCCTTTGGTTGTCCTACATCCAGAACTCTTTAAAGGATCTGAAAACACAGGTGGCATCTAAACAATTCAGCTTTCCAGCAGAATTTTCAATGCATGTGTAACTCTTTGATTGGTTTGTGTGACTGTATTAATACAATTTATGTGGAAAAAAAGGTTGTTATTGTTAATTCCTGATGCAGTGGAGCCACGTTCCATTAAGCTAAAAGCATGAAATAATTTCTGACTTTATGAATTATTACCTGAGTTATAGTTTTGTTATTTTATGTGATTCAGTCCTCTCAGAAAACAGCATTCATCTGTTTTTCCATTGATGATCTGGGTTTCAAAAAAGCCTTTCAATTAATGTATTTCTTGGGTTCAGCTGAACATCACATCAGTGATGGAAATTCAGCAGTCAGTGCAAAGGTGGTTCCTAGGCCTAGAGGAATAATTCCTGCAGAACAGCTTATCTAAGGAAACAGGAGGAGTGAGCAGGAACAGAGAGATTCTTCAAAACAAATATATTTGGCAGAATTACAAGTAGATAATATATGAAGGCTTCTCTGCACAACCCTTTTGTGTTTTTAGGGGCCAAAATGCACAAGATATAATTTATCTGTATTCATACACAGAAAAACTGGAAATGGAAACCTCTATTCCTATAGCTCATAAAGTATTTCTCATATTTGTACCCTTAATTTTGTAGATGGAAAATCCAGTGTAAATCAGCTTATTTCTGTTAATGCAATTAAGCTGTTGATTTCTCCAATAATTAAAGTGAAGATAGTGTGTAAGTTGCCAAGATGTGAAGTACTTTCTAAAGTTGAAAGGGCAAATATCTTACACAAGATGAACTTCTTGGTCTGGCAACACCCAATTCTGTATTAAATGAGCACATATGCCTTTTTTATTATCTTAAGGCTTTTAAATTAAAGTGGGGGGGAAAGCCTCTGTCTGCAGGAAATCAGGAAATCACCTTTTAGACAGCTTGGTACCGTGAGCTTTGTCCTTGAGAGCAGCTGAGGCTTTTTGCTCTGCAGAGGCAGAATTACCTGTGCTGAAGTATTTTAAACACATGTTATTCCAAGGCAGGCAGCTGCTCACGGCGTGAGCTCTTCACTCTCGCTGTGCCCAGCAGTTCACTCACACTCCTTAACGGCAGCAGGGCATGGAAGGAAGGCAACTTCAGCCTGTTCTTGTCTGTTATTCCTTACTCTCCACTCAGAGCTATCAAAGGATCTGGGTTTTGATGACAAGAAAATTATAGAAGGCACAACAGAATGTAGCTGAGCTGGTGTAATCTCCGGGAAAACACTTCATTCTTAAATTAACATTAATGCAAACCACAGAGAAATAAAGCTCTGAGGGTAATTATTATTATTATCTGGAACAAAATGACCAATTATCTATATGAAATACTCCCCTTTTTTTTTTACCTAGAAAAGTAACTTTTCCTCTTTAACCTGCTTTTTCACTTCAGTGGAATGCCAGTGTATTATTGTAATCGTAACTAGTAGATGACTGTTTTCAGTGACATTCCAGCTAAGAATATCTCTGGGGTAACAAAACTAAGGAAGTAAATATAATTCATACTGTAAATTTGCCACATACTTATGTAAGTTACTATGCACTCATTAAATACTGTTAAACTGCAGAGGTTAGCAGTCATTTATTTATTCATTCAAAAATCAGTGGATAAAAGTGATTGTGAAAACATTATCTCAAGGCAGTACTGTTTCCATCTGATCACCTTGCAATATCCTCCATGGTATCATTCGAAATTTTCTCTTGCCATCTGTCAGACTGCTGACTTCTACTCTACAAGCCTTACCCTTGATCACACGGTTATTAGATTTACCATATATATATGTCTTTGTTTTGTTTAGTGGAAGTCTGTTCTCTATGGAATATTCTGTAGATCTTTCAATGCATAAAATAATTCTGTAATCAACATGATTTTCAAAAATTTGCTTAAACACTTACGTAGTAATTTGATTCAGAAGCATAAAAGTTTTAATGTTGCATTCCTTCAAATGCTGATGTCATGATTCAAAGTTTGAGAAATAGTTCAGTTATTTTGACAACTGAGGAAAGAATTATGTCATCACCCACAAATAAGGATTTATAGCATTACTTAATTAGGTGGAATAGTCTATTCAACTTTAGAAGACAAATTACCTTTATTTCTAAACCTTAAAAGACATTTTGTCTCTTACAAGCAAGGAATAAACCAGCCGCTTTTAAGAGTTTTATTATGCCATCAGCTCAGCTTCTGAGATCCTTTCAAACACTTATGAGGAAATACTAACTTCTCTTCCAGTTTTAGAAGTAATTTTCTGATTGAGTGGTGTAGAGTGTTCATAAGTAGTGTGTGCCTATATAACTTCTCAAGGGAAAGCCAAGCTCAAGAAATTACTTGTTTGCCTTTAATGGCTTCTGTAGTCATTTCTAGGTCTTACAGAACTGGGCCAGCGTTAGTTTTGCCTAGTTTTCATCTCTTTGTGTTTCCTGTGAATATTCTATCAAAAGAAGCAGTTGTGTAAGTCCCATGGAGTTTTACCCACCAGAAGTTCCTGCTCACACAAGAAGGGAGCACTTAGTCCTGCTCAGCCTGCTCTGGGATGGCTGCTTGAGGAGGAGGTGGTTTGGACAGGATGACCTTTAAAGGTCCCTTCCAGCCTCAACTCTTCTGGTTTTGTGATTCTCTAGAGAATCCTGGGATGGGTTGGGTTGGAAGGGACCTTTAAAGGTCATGCAGTTCAACCCCCATGCAGTCAACAGGGACATCCTCAACTAGACCAGGCTGCTCAGAGCCCAGTGTCTAACCTGACCTTTAATGTTTTCAGGCATGGGACATGTACCACCTTTCTGGGAAATCTTTCAGTGTTTCACCACTCTAATTACAAAAAAATTCTTCTTTATATGTAGACTGAGTCTACCTTTACCAGGGGATGGACAGGAGTCCTATTGCTGCAGACCCTACTAAAATGTCTGTCTCCATCTCTGTTTTAAGCCCCCTTTAGGTATCACTGCATTAAGGTCTCCCCAGAGGCTTCTCTTCTGCAGGCTGAAAAGCCCCATCTGTCTCAGCCTGTCCTCCTAGGAGTGGTGCTCCAGCCCTCTGAGCATTTCTGTGCTCCTGCCCTGCACCCCTCAAACAGATCCCTGTCTGCCCCACACCGAGGGCTCCAGAGCTGTACTCCAGAGCTGTATATCTCTGGGATCTCACAGCAGTGGAGTGCAGGGGAGTAGCTGCAGAGACTTAGGGACAGTTTCTGGCATTACTTCTCTGTCAGACAGAACCCACACTGGAGAAAGGAGCAGCCCAGTGGCTCTTCCAGATGTGTTCTGATGTAGCAAATAGCTGCAGTGAAAGAGGTGGGGTAGCCAGTCCTGCTCTGATGTGAGCACAAAGATTATGTTCTTCTAGTGATGGGACTTGCGCGTGGATTATAACGAGAGCTCTCTTTAGCCCAGCTTGTCATGATACAAAATTCTCTGTCCCCACAATCTATTCCTGTTCCATCACTTTGTTTATCCCAGTAAGACCATGAGGCTCTGAGAGTGTGCACCATCTGTTTTGCACGGTGGAACACACTGGTGCCAGCAGAAGACAGTATGGATATAGCCATTGGCAATTATCCCTCCCTAAAGGATAACCAGTTCTTTCCAAGCCATTTGAATACAAATTGTTCACTTCCTTTCATTTTTAAATCTCCTTTTCTACATCTCCTTTTCTAAATTATAGGATAAGAGGTGAAAGGTTTACAGCATATTCCTCCTTAGCAATGATTTACTATCTTTCACCTTAATGATGACCCTTGATGCCTAAAGAGAAAAGCAGTTAAATACCTGTTTGATAGTCTGTTTCCTGTACTACTTGTATCATTGTCAGCTGAATGTGCTTCACTTGTCTTTTGTCAATTTGTCTTCAGAAAAAAAAAGACAAAAAGCTTAGCTGTGTTCCATTAAAAGGATGTTTTTCTCTATATGTCATTTATAAACGATGGCTTTCATTGGTAAAGTCACAAAGCGAATTACCAGGTATCAAATAACAGATTTAAAACAGCAAAAAAAGACTAAAAGTATAGATAAGTGATGCTTATCTAGTGCATAAATTTATGAAAGCCTTGTTTATCTATTGTAATAACGGGGTTTTTCAAAACCACAGTCTGTTTTTAGAATGCTGGGGGTAGACAGAGGTTCTTTCCCAGACATCCAGTTCATAATGCTCTTAGCAAATACCTTTTTTGATCCTTGCTTTTGTACTGTGTCTTGTACCACACTGGAATTACACAGTGCAAGTTTAGTTTAATGGTTTTGTTTAGCCCTCTCTTTTCGTGGCTTTGCTTAGTTAACCTCCCATGATGGTAAAGGTGTTACTTTCTTCTCCATTCCACTATTCAGCCTGCTGGTGTCTTACCAGCTCTCCCTTTGTAGGAGGCTCAAATGAGCTGCTTTTCTTCCTTAGACATTGCAATAACAAAGTCTCTCATTCATTAAGTATGCTCAGATTCTGATTGACTCTACAAAAGTTTCTCTGGTTTTTTTCCCCCAACTTGCTTCTGCAGTGAGGCAGGGAAACATCCTTTTGAATTGAAGACAATTAGATTTGAATATTAAAAAAAATTCATCTGTACTTACAACTTCAAGTTTGGAACAGTAAAAATGCAATACATTAAAATGCACCTCTCTGATCCTTTGGTTGTTGTACTAATGCAAGTTAAATAGTATTTATATGTTTTTAGCTTTTTATGCCTGGAGCACAAAAGCTGGATGGGTGTCTACAAAGAGGTGAGCTGGTTAAGAATGAAGATCATGAATCTTGTTCATGTCAGTAAGCTCAACACCAAAGAAAACACGGAGAATTACTCTTTTCCATTTCTACCTCTTCACTTTGGAGAGACTGTGAAGTATTTCCTTTACAGAAATTACAAAAATACAGAAATTATAAAAAGGTTACAGCTTTACTGTCTCTGGAGTGGAATACTTGAATTGAGTCAGGCTGTGTGGATTTTGGAAGAGGCTACTAAATCCTCAGCTGAACAAGTGCTGCGTCCAGTGCACAACTTGCTCACTGAATAACTGTGAGCAGTGGAAGAGAAGAACAGAGCTGTGTAGTCAGGGAAGTTTCAGTCATGCAACTTGTAATAGAAATATCTGTGGGTTTTGCAAGTAGGAATATGCTTTTGGGGGGTTTTTTTGAGTGTGAGGTGACTTGGGCAATTGAGATTTTTCACATAATTTAAAAACTATAGAAGTCTTTAAGTCTTCCCTGTTATACCCAATTTTTCATTGATATTTTTATGGGAGGGGTCTCAAAGATAGTGATAATCACCATGTTAATTTCTGATCTTAGAAGCTGGGCTGATGCAGCAGTGAAAAACAGAAGTCAAAATACTGAATTTTGAGCAATGAAAGAAAATTATTTTTCTAGTTGGTCTTATTTTTGGCAATAAGTTTTTACACTTTTTTCCTCTAGGCTTTATTAAATCCAATCGAACTTGACACATTTTTTTAAAGGACCCCACTCAAATATGTGAAGTTGCCATAACTTCAGTTAAAGAACACGCGTTCCCCACCCAATAAACAGGCACTATTATAACAACTCTTTGAAGTCTAAACACTTGTGAAGTGAAAAATGAGGTGTAAACTGTCCTCCACTTACCCTTCTTCTCTTCTCCAAACCAATATATCTCAAAACTTTTGCAGTGTAAAATACCTGCGGGCACCTTTCAAGCATCACAGAGAATAATACTTTGAAAAGAGAATCCTTCTCTCACCTTAATCTATAATATAGTTTCTGCTTTTGCAATTCACCTTGAAATAAATGTGCCTTTTTTCTTTGGTTGATTACCTTTTGTAAGACCTGTCACTAGCTTTTGTAGACTCATGTAGACTCACGTAGACTTTTGTAGACCCATATCACATTGTGTCACAATTTAACTTAATGTTTAAGGGTTTTTAGTTTGATTAGAGAGGTTGGCACTGACTTTGGGTTAGAAACCAACCATATTCTGCCTCTGAAGGGTTTATTTCCTTGCCATGGTGTAATACTCTTGTGCACTGTTTTTCTCAGCTTCAGGCTTTCATCCTCCAGGTTTAAACAGCATCAGCTTTAAATAACTCTATTGTTTTAGTAAAACCTGTATCAAATGTTCTGTAGTTGTTCACTAAGTTCACTCAACCCATTTTGTTCCACTGAATAATTACTTTTTAGACTCCCATATACATTGACATATCTAGATTTTTGTACATAATAATAACTTATGCATTTGCTGCTCTCCAATTCCTCATCAATTAATTTAATTATTTAGCGAGGATAAGTCACGTGATGATTACAGCCACCCTTGGCCAAAACAATACAAAAGAGTTTGAAGACACCAGGGAGAATCCGAAACTTCTCAAGGGATGATTTTACTGAGCCCACAGAGTGGGAGCTCGTTAAAATAAGAAGCTTATTTAGATAATCTTATGGTCCTGGCGTGGTGACTTGAGATGGATTGAGCTCAGACTCCCTGGACAGTTTGTTGTTCTGCTGAATTCTTGTATCCAGCTGGCCTATGGTTCTGCACGATGACTCCGATTTACGCGTGATGTTTCCTTTGATTACTTTAAATTCTGTGCAAAACGTCACACTGTTTCACCAGGAGAGAACCATATGGGACAATTCTTTCATCTGCAGGAAGTCTCTTCCAACAAAGTGTCTTCTCTGCTGAAAAAGGGTAGAATTGGTTTTTAAACCAGGAACCACCTGGGGAAGCTGCTGAGACAGCCCTGTCCCTCTCTCAGTGTTATCAAAATACTGAAGGATTCAGGGAGTGTTGATCACGTGGGGAATGCTTGGCACAGGCTGCCTGAGGGAATCTCTGGGACTGGCTGAAGGTCTCACCTGGAGAATTCCTGTCCCAGTTGCATGCTGTGCTGTGAAGTCAATTAGGGTTTCAGTTAATCACCTTCTCTCAAGCTGCTCCATCACTTGACATGGCTGGGCTGCTCAAATTCATAGGTAATATTCTTAATTCCCACATATTTGCTGACAGCATCTTCTGGTGCCAGCTGTAGCTATCACCTAGTACTTTGGGGAACTTCCAAAAACAAACCCCAAAAAGCATAAAGAATAGCTGTTCACTGAATTGGGGTATCGTATTTCTCTTTGCTTGGACAGGACTCTTCTCACACACATGCAATGTTGCCATCTGTCACCATATTTCAAGGGTGATTAATATCCTTCTCTAGCTGAAACAGCTTTACATTCCTCAACCCCATAAAAATGCAGTAATAGGAAAAAGCAGTAATATTTAATAACATACTACTGTATTCATTTCTGCTTAGCTGTTCTAAATGAGGAAAAAGTTGTATAGAATACAAATTACATTTACCTCCCTATAGGATGTGGATATACTCAATGAGAAAAGTGACATTTTATACTCCATGATCTGAGTTTCTCATCTAATATGACTAAAAAACCCACCTAATTATGTATTCCAGGTAAAAACAGTTTTTAATAATGTGTTGAAAAATTCAGAAAAATCAAACAAAAGTGAGCTGAAAAAAAATTGCACTAACAAAAAACCCTTCAAAGCAAACTCAACAAAACCCAAGACAGAAAAAACCAAAACATTGTGACTTAGATCTGTGAAAATATTTATTTGCAATTGACTTTAAATTTAATGCTTAAAAAAATGAGTTGAATAACCTAAAGAGAAAATGAAACTTTCCTTTTAGTCAAAACAAAAAATTTCACATCAATTCGAGACTCTTATCAGCACTAGAGATGTGTCAGAATAGGCTGTTTAGTGTAAACAACAGTCATGTTTATGATCAATATCTGTAAGGAAACATGAAATAATGGTTGATTCTGAACCGTTTCCAGCCTGTGTTTCTGATGAAGTTAATTTCTTGAGCAGCCTTTCTTCAGGCAGCCCTGGAGCTGGGCTCACCCTGGCACTCACCCCTTGCTCCTTTGCTTGGCTGCCCCAAGCACTGAGTGCTGCAGTGCAGCTCTCCCAGCATCCCTGCAGGCAGGGAGCCATCGGGCCAGTGTGTTTCACTGGGTTTTCATGCCCCACAGAGTGCTGTGCAGTCACTTTTGCAACTGCTTAGATGTGCATTTTCTTTGCACAGGGAGGGTGCCTGCGAGAGGAGGCAAATGGAACGTATTTCCTGCACGCAGCTGTGTTTGGAGTTGTTTGGATGTGAATCACAGCATGCCGAGTTGCTGGGGTTTCAGTTCTAGTTTTTCCAGCTCTGATTGTAAGCTCATGATTTTAATTAATTACTTCTCTTTTCCTCGTAATTAATTCTTTCTTTTGCTTTTATGATCCCTCGGTCTCATCGTCTATTTTTGGTTTCCTGTAACGCATATATCGCTGTATTTTCAGCCTGCACACGCAGTTTGTCATTTTGGTGCTGGTCCAAACCCTCAATTAGGTAAGCCATATGTTCAGAAAAACTGCTTCAGAGCGCAGCAGATCAAGAAATCAGAGCCCTGAACTAACGTTCAGCTTACGCACTCGTCACTGCCTGCCTCCCCTCATCTGAATATGCTAAAATGCAGAGCGTTTGGGGTACTTGACAAACTGTTCCTTGCAGTCCAAAATCTTCAACCTCCTTCTGTCAACTTTAACCTCTGACTGGTAAAACTGGGCACTGAGCTAGTAGGTATTTATTATGGAAATCATCGTGTTTCTGTTGTAATCCTGAACCATCACTGTTTACAGCCCTCTGCTTTTCCATAATGCTTTATGGTAATATTAGACCAGGAGAGTGATTAAAGACCTGACTTTAGCCCATAGGAAAGCCTGATCAGCCAAATGTCTCTGTTGAGGATGTCAAGCTGAGGAAGGTAGTGCAGATCTTGGTTCTAAGAAGAGGAACTGTGATCTTCAGCTTTAATGCCTTGTTTCTGATCCAAATGGAGGTGGGTTGAAGGCAGCTCCTACTACCTCAGCAGAATTTTATTTTCCCAGTGATCTCCAGATATGAAAGGTGGAATTAATCCATTGCTGCTTCTGTGTGAATAAAGTATAATAATGATTGACTGCGTGTATGCTAAAAACTGTTCAGTAACCTGCATCTGCTTGAGCAACATTCTATCGTGTCGTTTCTTAAAAAAATCAGTAAATAAAAATTGGGCTGCTCAGTGAAAATATCTAGATCAAGGGTGATTTGTTAAATCTCACAGTTTTATAATTGCAGTTCTGGCACAAAGGCACACAGAAGTGCAAGAATCAGCTCTCTGGGGACACCAGTGAAGTGATTTTTAAACTAAAGGGTACTTGATTATTATTCTTAAATAGACAAAGGGGATCAATAAAGACTATACAAAATATTACAGGACATTTAATTAGCAAGGAAATTAAGAGATCCTTGAAGGTTCTTTGGTGCACTGAAGTATAGCAAGAAAACCTCAGGAAAAGGAACAGAAGTGGACCCCCTCAAGAGGCAATATTCTTAATTTGCTCCCCGGAGTATTATGGCTGATAATTGCTCTGAGAAATTTCTGAATTATGACAAGAACAAGAACTGATTTTATTACAAATATTTTCTTCTACAATTTTTTTCCCAGATTTGTAATAAAGGACCCTAGCCAACTACTGTTGGCTAGAATATGATGTTAAATCTGTGTGAGGTTATTATGATTATACACTATTTGCTACAGATATGCATTTGCTTCTCTAGAATGTGTCACTAAAGGAGTGGGGTTAAAGAAAACTTCTTGGGCAATCTAAAGCCCACAGCAGTCTTGGAAATCTTACGGAAGGAAAAGGGGGTGTGAAGGGGAATATTAATCAGCAAAGAGCATTTGGGGAAACGGTGGCACGTAGTGCCTGGACATAAAGGTATTTCGGTTTATTTGCTTGTTTTAGGTTGGTTCTTAGGAGAAATTTCTTCACCTAAAGGGTTATCAAGCACTAGAAAAGGCTTCCCCAGAAGGGGTTGAGTGTCCATTCCTAGAGGTGTTCCCAAGGTGCACAGATGTGGCACTGAGGGTTCACGGTGGGTTTACAGTGTTGGGTTAGTTGGAGGTTGAACTCGTCGGTCTTAAAAAGGTTTCCAAGACAAATTATTCCATTACATTTATGACTGAATATTCAAGAAACAGGTGTGAGGTTTTCCCAGTACAACTGGATAGAGATGGTTATACATGATCTTGTTTGTGTGAACACAGAAGTTTTATTTTCCTGGGAAGGGGGTAAAAAAGGTTAAAAAGAACAATTTTCTCAAAGTTCAGCTCATGTCAGTATGCCAGAAAAGCTAGAAAGGGAGGAGGTTAATTTCTTTATCACGTAGAACATTTTGTATTAACATGCTTTACATCTCTGTAAATTATGAGTTTAAATGATCTATCAGATGATTTATTTTCAGAAACAATATTTTATATGTCTGCTATAATTTGTACCTCTTTTAACCTCATTAAAATCCAAGGAGATCTATTTTTTATGGCCAAGGGAATGGTGAAGGACAAAGCAGTGTCTGTCATTTTAATATAGGAAAGCAAGAGTTCTGCAAGTCATTTCTACTGAGAGATATAATTGGTTTGTAGTACGTCTCATGAATTCCCATTGTTATGAGAATTAAAGGACATTGGATCAGCTAATTAGGACTTTATAAAAGTCTTTCTGATACAGCAACCCCAAAAATTAATTAGAAAAATATCTATGTGATAATGTTGTATTCACAGGACTTTTAATTACTTCTTTAATTTCATTTGTTTCACTTTTTCTTTTTGCTTTGTCAGCAAAACTGACAATTTCCATTTATTTGCACAGTTTCTAGAAGGTGCTGATGACATTGCTGTATGCATGAGTGCTCTGTTTGGGGTGGGTAGATTTTACTGTTAAATTTACCAAATGTTGAACTTTTGTTGTGAAATTATATCCATTGCTAGAGGTGGATCATCACTGAGTTACTTCAAGTTCCTTCTGTCCTGCTTCCAGTTTAAATGTTTGAGTATTAAAGATATTTGTGCTAAGGACTGTGTTTAGTTCAGTTTCATTATATCTGATGGCATTCTTGAAATTAAACTTTTAAAGTGCTCCTGCAGAATTCAGACTTTGCATATTTCTTCTGTTTCCCTTAAAAAGAAGCTAAGAAGCTCTTCTTGATAAAAATGAAGCTTCAAGAGAGTTAAAAGTTGCTAAAAGAACAGTACACTTACCCATCATAAGCACTTAAAAGCAAGATAATCTGCCACATAAGACAGTTTTCTTATCAGGTAGCTGTGTGAATTCTTTAACAAAGCACAGTAATCTGAACTTCAGCTTGCAATTGCCAGTAGCTGTTTATATAATTTTAATAAACATATGTGGCATTTGGTGATTTTTGTAAATGTGCTGGTTAGGAAACTATTGGTGTGGGCTTTTGGGGGGAAAAAGTAGTTAATAACTTTTTTCAAGAAATTATATATGCAGTAATCCGAATGTGTCATTTTAAGTGGGGGAGAAATAATGTATTGAAAATTCCATTTGATGCATAGCTCCATGACCATGTGCTTATGTCATTTTTTAGATTATTTTTTGGATGACTTTTGTGCTGTCAGTATAACTTGTGATGAATAACGAAAGAGCAATACATGATTGTGTGGCTAAATTTCATTGGCATTGTAGGAATTATGCGTTTAAATGTTACAATATCGGGGTTGTGTTTCTCATGTGGACAGTGAAGGATTTAAGATCTCAGAAATTTCTCATCTCCTTGCTTTGAAACACTCATGTTTTGTAAATTGTTACACAATTTACACAGGTTACACAGTTATCTAAAACTGCTGTGACTTAGCAGCCTTTTCTCATTTTTAAAGGGTTGTGTTTTTTCATTTAGATCTAATTTTTTAAAATTTTTTTTAAAAAAATTTTTTTGTCAAAACTCCATGGCATTTTCTTAGATTTTATTTTTTGTAGGTTTTTGGTGACATTTGTTTGGATTCTTTTGGTGGTTTGTTGTTTGGTGTTCTTGGGGGAGATTGTTTGGTTTTGTTGTTCTTGTCTGTGTCTTTGGATCTGTAGATTACATAAACATCTATTAATTAGAATTTTAATGACTGGTCAGCAAAAGAGTATCTGAACCAACATATTTAAATAAATGCAGAAGAAAGAACAAGAGGATTTATTTTATCTACAGGAGATAGCCACCATTTTTGATCTTAAAGGAGGGAATAGATTTTAGAGTTCATTTTTGTAAATGAGTTTTGTTTGACATTGTATGACAAATGCTTGACATGTTATCATCTTAAAAGTAAATTGGTGCAGAACTTAGTGACTTCTGTCCACCAGGTAAAATTAGAATTTTGAAGACCTTAGGAAATAGGAACCAGGGCTCATAATGTTTTAAGTCTCCTTTGAACACTCGATGCTGGGTATATACCCAGAGCTTATAGTAGTATTTTGAGGTTTTCCTCAACTTTTGATGTCAGTCTGGTTTTCTGCAATGGTCCTTACCTGTCCCCAGTCTCACCTCTTTATAGTTCTGCTGTTGTCCACAAAGCTATCAAATACTCACCAGTGTGCACTCTGGAAAAATCTGTGCACGAGTTAAACTCAAGTGGTTTGGAGCCTCCAAGGAAGCTCTTGGGTAAGGCAGATCATGCAGGACTGGTGATGCCACCAGCTGGGGACACTGAGACAGGAACTTTGTCAAGTTTCTCAAGGAAGCAAAGCTAGGGATTGCTGAAGGTTGCACCAGAGAGGCTTTCTCCTGTATTTGGAGTAGTCTGTGTCACAATCTGGCAGATAGGGAGGACTGAAAACTCTCTTTTTGCATAGCTCTGCATATCAGCAGACTGAAATGTTTGGAAATTGAATGTGTCCAAATTGAAAATACTACAATTCACTTAAAACTTCCAGTAGCTTTATTCAGTAATTGAGGTTTAGTCTTTCTGGAATATTTGGTTAGTATCAAGTTGGTGTATCTTAGTTATACCAATTCCTTGCAGAGTTATAACTGGAGAAGAAAACTTGGAGTCCTGAACAGGAACTGAACTCCAGTCCAATGTTGTCCATGTGAGTCAGACAGGTAAATGACTTCTGCCATTCCTTTTGCTGTCTATGACAAATTAAATGAGCTGCAAAGTAACTCTGTCCATCTGTGAGAAGGGAAATAGGTGCACAGCTATTTTTAAAAGTAGTTTGTGTGAGTACTAAGGTAAATTGATGTAATTAGTTTTAGGATATAAATGAATTCTAGGCATTTGCACAGCAGTTTAAAATGTACCTTTGCCGTCAAACATTCTGGTGATAAGTGATAAGGAAATAAATGTCAGTATGACTGATTCAGAATAAGCTGTTTGCAAGACAATAAAGAAGCAAGAATTGCTTTTTAAAAGCAAGTTGCTCAGTTTCCTGCTACATTATTCTAATGTTAATGCCAAAAAGGCAAAGTTACTGGGTATTGCCACGCAAACGGTGTTTTATCTTGTCAAACTATTTAAGTTAGATCACCTTGTAAAATCAACTATTATTCTATTAGTTTTGCCTGCCTACTCCAAAATGAATCAGATATCCTAACAGTGTTGGCAGCAACTTCCTTTCTGCCACCAGGCAGGTTCTGTGTTACAGCATGCTGATACAGTCAGGGGAAAAAAGCTGTGATTAGAATTAAGGATATTCTTTTTCTCCCCTTTGCAACTTCTATAATTTCATTGAAAAATCTCTAGTTCTTCTAGAATAACATTTAATTAATAACGTCAGAAAATATGGAAAATTCACTCTTCAGTTTGAACTGGAAACAAGGGCCATTTGTAAATCATCTTTTTTACCCCTCCTTCTACCAGAACTGCTTTCCTGGAATACTCATAAGACATTGTTTTAGGGTGAGTAGCAGCATAGTCGAGGAACCTGTGTGTTTCATTATGCAAAAAAATGAGAAATCCAATTGTGTTTAGTGCATGTGAAAGGACTTATCACGTGCTATACTAAATAAATCGACTTTGTCTTTATGTAGTCCCAATAGCCTTTATTACAGTTTCTAGAACAGTCACTGTCACTTGCCAGTTGCTCTACCATTATGCAAAAAGAATATTGTCAGATGATGAAGCTCCTCTTAATTAACCATTCGCTTGCTCATAAATTTCATTATTATTTTATAACTGGATTAATCTTCTTGCAAATTTACCCATATTTGGTTATTTTCCTGCCTTCCCTTGAAGAATGGCTTTATTTGGTCCTGTTTTCTATGTGCAGATTTACAGAATCAATCCTAGGGTGTTAAGCTGTGATTTCAGTCCAAAAGTACAGTCATGCACTTAATTTTAACTGTGTAAGTACTTTTTAGACTCCAGTGGCAATGAATAGTTGTTTAAAGCATGCAATTGGGAATAATTGATATGGTGTGGTATAGGGTTTAAGTCTGAGTCAGAAGCACATAAATATTATGAGTCCTGAATAAGCAGAAGTTAATTTACCAAAAAAACCCCATTGTAGTAGGGAAATTGATCTTGGGGTGTGCTTTATTGATATGTTAAAGTTGCGATCAGGGAACCTAACAAATTATAAGGCTAATACAAGTCCAGGAACATTGTGTGGATTAGTTTGGTAGGTAGGAGAAAGAAAAGGAGCAAACAGAAAAAGACATGCTTGCTCTAAAGTCCATTAAGCAGACTTAATGCCTGCTGCATTAAGCTTTCTTAGGGGTTTCTTTATTCCAGTTTATTTATTTATTTCTGTATTACTTCTCTCCTAGCCTGTTCCATGGGATTAGTGTCCTTTTAAATGCAGGTCTACGTCCTGGGCTCTGTCTTGTCTCTTTGGACATTCTCTGCAGCATCTTTCATTCCAAGCCATTGACTTCTATTCCATTGAACGTTTTTTCCTCTGTGTGCAGAGCTTTGCTTTGAATGCTCTTGCTTAAAATCAGTCTTCTTTTGCACCAGGCTTGTGTCTCAGCCCATTGCCAGGTGTATCCAGAGTATCCCACTCCACATGTGACAGTGTGGCCCTGAGTCAAATTTCCAGTCTATCCTTCTCCCAACACAGTTCTAATGAACAATGGGCACACCCCAAATTTTCTGTGGGTATTGTTTCTCAGTCCTTATTAGGCCATTTGTTCTACCATTCAGTTCCCTCCTGTTGTTCTTAAAAGCTAAAAACATTGAAAGCATTTTGTGGAGTCCAGCATCCCTGCCTTCCCTTTGGGAGGTAATTATTTCCTAAGAATCATCCATGCATTTGATTTTGAACAGGACAAAAGGAGTCAATGATCATCTTGTTTAACGGCTGAGGAAATACAAAGCATGACAGCCTCTGAGACCTAAGAAGGGCCCTGTATCAAAAAAAACCTGCTATTTTTCCCTTGTTGAGTAGTTAGGAGCAAAACTTTCCTTTCCTTTGCTGTTTTTGACATGACCATATGCTTGGGCACTGCTGGAGAAGCTGTTTGGTATGTTCTGAAATGCACAGCAGTTTATGGAAGGCACTGTAATGCAATAAATTCTGGGGTTTTTTGCCATCTCATTTATAATAGGATTCCTGTACGTTCTGTGTGCAACATGTGCAGGCTCCCTGTGTCTGCAGGATGCTCTAAGAAATCCCAATATTTACTCTGCTGGAGTACCCTCCTCGGTCACTTGGTGTCAGCTCAGGAGCCATTTCGTGCGCTTGTGACAATTTTATCTGTAATGCTTCACTTGGCAAGAAGTCTTGCTGGGCCACGTGGAGTCCCTTGTGTGTCACCTTGTCATCTTTGAGTACCACATAATAATGGAGCTCTCCACGATCTTTTCCCCTGACAGCAGCTGAAAGTGCCTTTCATCTCAAACATGACTTCTGCAGTACAAAGGGTCACCTTAGTAAACAAAACAACCTGCGTCTCCTGCAACACCTCTTTTGTTTTCTACTAATTTAAACATTATTGTGTGATTTGACTAAGAGAAATATCCGGAGTAACACTCACTGGTGAGAGGTTTAAACAGTTTCTACTGGAGCACCGTATTTTAAGTAAATTCACCAGCTTACGTTTGGCTGTGCTAAAAGAGCCTTATTCAGTAATACAGGATATTTATGCCTTGCTTACCAAAAAATGCAGGTTCTCTAAAGTTTGCGAGCATCTCCAGGTACCTGTTGCAGGCTATGGAATGTGCTTCTGGAGCCCTTGGATACAAAAGGGAAGGAGAACAGTGAAGACAAATCTGTGTTGTCCTCAATCCTAAATACGTTAATGATGAGATGGTTTTGGCCTGGGTTCTTTTGGTATGGGGTTATTTTTATTTTTTTTATTATTTTTTTGGTATCAATGTGTAAAGATGCCAGTGCATAATTTGAAAGTAATACATAACAGATGGTCTTGATCTTTTAAATTGCTTGAGGCTGGAACATCATAGTATTTTTATATATGGATTAGTATCTAGGGAGAAAGGAGGCTCATTTGGTTAGGAAATGCATCTTCAAATAAAACCAAATTACACTTAACTTGGCTGTTTAAATGCCTGTAACATGAAACAAAAGACAACAATAATAAATAGGTTATTTACGCACATATTTTGGGGGGAAAGGGAGAAGGTAACAGTGTTGGAGCTGTTTTTCATTTGCAGTGTTTCTTTAGCTCAATGGAAAGTAAAATGAGATGATTTTAAGACAACCCTTGTACTTGTAAAAGTTTTCTTGAAGATGATCAGACAGAAAGCGCTCATCAAGATATGCAGTTTTTAGGAGAAACATCCTATACCATGATTGTATACTTAGGAGTAGTTAAGTAATTTTTTTTTCCTATCCCATAAATAAATGTAAATCCTAGGCACCAATAACCTTCTCTATTACATTACCCTTCTCGGTACTAGACACAGGTTCTGGGAAGGCAATTTTTGTGATTTCTCTGCTGAGAATTAGGATACAGTGAGGGGAGAGAACAGTGGCTCCTATTCTCTCCCCTGCTGAGATCAGAAAGCAAGCAGTGTTTTCCTGTCTCATGTGAATCTAGTCTATTGAGACACTGCAGATCATGAAGGACACACTGGCATTAGAATTTTTCAAGGATTAGTTAAAATCGCATGGAGATTCATTGAGTTGAGCACCAAATTCTTTTCCACCTCTTTTCAGATGTTACAGCCAAACAGACCATAATAACCTTGACTGTTCCTCTGCATCGTTCCAATCAGACAGATCTTATAGCCCCTGAATACTCCTTAGATCTGACACAGATGTGATTTACTGAATGCCCAGATAGAGTTCCAGATTTATATGATAGGCTGTATCAGAGCAAAAGGAGATATTACAGCAAATTTAATTTAATTTTTTAAGATTGGTAAATAATAGTTGCCTCTATAATTGAATGACTGACCATGGTACAGAAAGAGCCAATTACCCCTGCATATAAAATCTGAAATAAAACCTGTGGAAATAAAAGGAAAAGAGCTTTCCTTGACTTCTGTGAGCCTTTGGGTTCCTCTGTTTCACTGTGAAACAACATACAGAACATTCTGAAATGCCTCCAAAGTTAACCTGGGAGAAGGGGCATCACTTAATTTCTCCACATTGTAACTCTGCTAGCAGATATGATTACAGAAAGGTTTTAATGAGTGTAACACGGCATATATTGGAGCTATGACTCCTGGTTTTACATTGATACAAACTCAGGCAGAATCAGGTCTAGAGAGTGTCTGTGTGGAGTGAAAATTTTTCCAAGGTGAACTTCTGAGCCCACTGTGGCTTTGTGAACTCAGCCTCCCTGTTCCTCCTACAGGAGGTATTTGAGCCCCACGTTAGGGGTTTGGTTCTCTGCAGGATGTGAGCTACATCCTCATCATGTTTATGGTGTCCCAGCAGTGCTGGTGTGGATCTGTGTGCTTCAAGGTGCACAGATGGACAGGTGGCCTCAAAAGCACAAATATCTAGATGAACACTGGCCTTCTAAAAATACCTTCCCATCTATCTCTTGAGAAGTGCAGTTATTTCACAAAATAAACCATGCACAAGCCATTGCCTGCTCAGCCTTAGGCTGAATTGGGTTTCTTAAGAAGTGACTGCTGTGATGAACAGAGTCCTCCCTTTGCCCAGGTTCAGAGGGAAACCAGCCTGGTTCAGGGCGTGCATTGCTCAAACACACAGGTAATGAAACCTGGAGGAGGAAGGAAATACAAGAGCTATTCAGTGGTTAGGTGTGTCTGCAACAGAGCACCAATTCTGTAAAATTATACAGCAGTTTTGTTCCCTGCATTGCTGTGTGCTTGACATTGAGAGGAGATAAAACATCATTTACTTGTTGCCTGAGGCAAATTCATCTAAGCACCGCATCAAGTAAAAAATCAGTGCAGTATTGCCATTGCTGTTCATGTGTTTTAAATGTGATGAAATATATTCACCCCTCAGAGTTCCTTTGTGACAGGCAGAGTCAGCTCAACATTTTCTGTGAAGCTGATGATGCACTGTAAGCAGCCATTTTAATGAGTGGGAGAATTAGGACATAAAACATTTTCCCATCCTGTTGAGGCTTTTTCATTTAATATTTACTTATATTCAGTACATGGATTTTCCTTGATTGTGCCCAGGAAGGGGAAATATTTTCACAGCAACTAATGGTCTCTGGTTTTTGTAATTCTAGTCAAATCGATGTTTTCTTCACCTCAAAGCAACGAGAAGGACAGATATTGACAATAGATACTGGGAAGTAGGACTATGAAAAAGGCAGAAATGTGAAGAGAAATAGCAGTACTGATCAAATGAGATCAGCCATCTCTTTCAGTTTTAATCATAACTCAGAACTAGGTTCTAGGGAATAATGAAAGATGTGCAGAGAACCTCCTGTTAAGAATGCTGGGTGTGCTCAAGAAGGCTGCAGCAAAATAGAGAGGCAGACAAACTAATTTGGTTTGGGGGAATAAGCCCTCTGAAGTTCTAGAATTAGTGGAGGGGGTGGAATATTGTGAACATTGGGGTAAATTTGAGAAAATAAATAATTTTATAGTTAGAAAGTAGTTTTCTCGTTATAGCTTTTGTCAGGAGTAGTACATGTTTCCCTAATAATGAAGAATATGGTTAAAACCAAAAGGGTAGTTTTTGCTTTTTCTACTTCTGTTGAAATACTCAACCTCAATTTTCTTAATATCTCTACATAGAAAATGGCAAAACAATATAACATTGTACTGTCACCTTTAACTTGGCTGCTCCTAATGTTCTTAGCTTCTTAACTTACCTTTGGGCTTCACCACTCTGGATGACTCACTAATGTCACCAAACACGTTAGCCTGCTCTGTTCCTTTCTCTGCCCTAGCAGGTTCCAGCCTAATTAAACAGAACATTAGTGAGGGGATAGCTGTTCTAGCTGTTCTAACGCCTATTGAACAGCGTCCAGTCTGGAGACTGCAGCTGAAAAGCTGAGGCATGTTTAACAAAGGGGCAGCGAGTTAAAAGCGCTGTGCCTTTGCTGCTGCCAAAGCCTGACAGCTGATTAAACCTCACAGCCCCTAGCCCTGGAGCTCTGAGTCAGGCCAGAATTAAGCCAAGCCTTCAAAGCCTTCAGAACTTGAGGGCTGTGCTCCACAAACGGGAGGTGCTGGTTTGTGATCCGAGGATGGATACATGGCAAGGATTCCAGAGCAGCTGCAGCACAGGAAGGCAACTTTGTGCTGACTTTGGCAGGCAAGGGATGCTCTCTCTGACTGATCCTTCATCATCACTCTGTGCTTTGAGGAGTGCTGGGGTTTTCTGCCTTGGGAGAAAGATCTTTTCAGGGGAGTTGGTCCACTTAGGTGTCATTTAGGCAATGAATTCTAATAATAACAGGAAAGGTGAGTTCTCTTTCCTATTTACCATCTCCCATGTGGTTTTCAATATGACTTAGTGAGGTACAAGAAAACAGAATAGAAACAACTCAAGATGCATTTCTCTCTAGCTTACATTGATTAATGTTTTAAAATGGTGATGTGACAAGTAAGCAAGGGGAGTCAACTGATAAAAATTGAGGGACAGAAGTGTTTAGTGGTATTTCCATAGCAAGGGCAAGGGTGTCAGCAGTGTCATGAAGTTACTGCAAAAAACAATTGCTGCCTTTAACATCACAGTGCAGGACAACATGTAAATGTAGGACTCCAGAGTATGATCAGAATCATTAGATTGATAATTCATTTCTTATTCACCAAAGAAAATTCATTTCTCTCTTGCGAGGGAAAGTAAGACCTATTAGTATTCAAAAAACTAGGGATATTGAAGTAATGAGAAAAAAAATCCTCCTTTTAATCAGAAAATCCTCATTCCATTAAAAAAAAAATCCTTAATGCTGCACAGACTAAAATACTCTGTTATCTGCAGTGCTGGCTTAGATGGAACTTTTTGTGGTCACTGCCAGAAAAAGGACTTCCAACACTTCTGTTAAAATCAGTATGCCTCAAATCAGTTTGCACACAACCAGCACTGATTCACCTTATCCTGGCCAATCCTGTCTGCTTTCTGTGGCTAATTAGATCAACTTCCTGTTGCTGCAGCTACTGCTCAGCTTAGGGCTTGTAGCTTCTGGTCTTTTAAATAATTAATTTTCTTCAAAAGGTGAGCTGTGACTCCAAGGCCCAAAACCCAGGGATTATTCATACCTTGCAGGAATGGATTTTAAAAAGTTTTCCTTGTGGCCCAAGTGCCCTAAATACAGCTCAAGTATAATGAGAGCTAAATGAAGAAGGCAGAAGTGAAATAAGCATCCCTTTGAATGGAATATACTAATTTGATAACAGTCCATTAATGTCATTCCTACAGGTGTGCCTGCAGCAGCCTGTGCAGAACATAGGTCAAAGGGAAGTGGCTACTTGGTGCTTGGATTTTGTTCAAAATTAGCATTAATTTTTACTTCAAATGTAGTTTTGGTATATTGAGGATATTTTGCTATAAAAACAAATATATGTTTTTAGAGGAAATGTGAGATGATATTGTATCTTAAAAACTTCTATCTCTAAACTCAGGGAGGTTATACCTAATCAGTTTTTATATTATGTTTGTAGATGTGGTTTGAATAAGCTTTCTTTTTTTAACAGAAGCAAACCTTAACAAATAGGAAGGGAGAAGAAGTACTTTTTCTTCATGCATTATAGTTTTGCAAGGCAGTTGTTGAAGTGCATTTGTGATCCACAGCGTTTGCTGGGGTGGGAAATGTTTTATGTGAAATTCAAAACACAAAAGTATCGTTGTTTTTGAAGCACTCTCAGTGCAGTTCTTAAAGAGGAACTGTGGAGTCATAAAGATTTTCCTTACATCAAGGTCAGCACAGCTATGCTGCATGAAGGGAAACTTTAGAGAGGCTGTTGACACTGGGAACCTTCAAAGGATGTGGTCCAGGAAAGAGAGGACAAGGAGCAAAATTGATTTGAAGGCTAAAAAGCAATGAAAGAGAACTAAGATGTGAGGAGTAAAGGATTGAATAGAGAATAAATGCTTCACAATTGAACTTACACTAAAAAATAGAACAGGAATAGGAGATGCATGGAAGATTGTGGTGAGCAGGGGATATAATGCAATGAGAGAGACTCTGACAGGATAAAGCAGAAAAACAAGAATGGTTTTGGAGCCTAGTCAGGACAGAGGGAAAATTCTGATTTGGGGGCTTTGGATAATCAGCAGGTGATGGGGAATTTACTTGGTTGGCTTTGAAATTTAAAACTGGAACAGAATTCGTGTGTTGCTCAGTCTTCAATCCTTGTATCTTAGGCAACCATTTAATGTCATCACTTTTCTAATCTGTCTTCAGACATGTTCAGTCATTCTGGTCTGAAAAGAAATTGCTAAAATTTCATTTTTCTTATCGTTTCAAATTGTGTGATATTCAAAGTAAATATATTCCTGACAGATACACCCATTTTGTAGCATCTCACAGCTGAGCTGAAATCAACTGCTGTGCCACAGATGATTTCAACTGGAATGCTTAGTGACGAACGAGGCAAATAAAAGGATATCGATGTGAAAAGTGGCAATTTAACTGCAAGGGGGGAAATGAGAAGGGTATATTTGCTTTTAATATCTGAAAACCAAGTTTGTAATTTAGCCATTTAATGTTCTTGGGGTTCTTTTGACCTTATTTAATGTTTCAGCATTTTGGAAAGGCAACTTTCAGAGCATTAGATTCTGAAAGGAGGATGTGCTGGACTTAGGTTTGGTTCATAAATCTCTGATAATGTTCTTCAAATTATTAGGAACAAAAAAAGAGTGGGAATTAGAGTTGTTGAGGGTTTTTTCCTCATTTGAAAATAATAACAAATAACTAATGCTGCAGAAAATGCTGCGAATAATTTCTTGAGTAGTTATGTAGTTCTGGTACAGTACTGTAAATATTTTTATTGGATTTTCCTGTGTTGTAAATTCTTTATTTTCCTTGTGAATTTAAAGTTCCAGGGTATTCCTGCGAAGCAAATGACAGCATCTTGATAAACAAAAATCCTTCTTTAAAGAAAAGGGAATTTTTTGGACCTGAAATTTGAATACATTTTTATATATTAGGGATTGAAATCAGTAGTGTAAAAAGAGATATCTGACCAGGAAACAGTGACAGCATATCTTGGATATCCATCACAGTGCAGGATTCTTTTTCACTCTGAAGCAAACCTGTGTTCCTCATCATTCAATTAGCTGCTATTTTATTCACAAAAAATAGTAGTGTTTTATGATGAGTCTGAAGATTTTGCTGGCTGCACTATCTGTGTGTCAGCATAATCAGGCACAATAGTTATTGCATGTGCCTAAACAGATGGAACATTAAAATAAATGTGAGACTGAGTTGTACATTATTCTAGAAAAAAGGACTCAAAAAGGCATAAAACCAGATGTGGCTGTAGAGCCTTCTGTATGGGACTGGACTTCTTTCTTGTATTGCTATCTCTGGAATCCTTTAGAGGATTTTGAGTGGTATATTCAGCACTTTAAGAGCTTGAAAGTAGGTTTTTTTTCTTTTTTTTTTTTTTTTTTTTTACTGATAGACTGATTTTGTCAAAGGTGAATCCATCCCATTTTCTAGTAGCTTTCTGTTCCATTCCAAAGCTTGCCTTCTGTGAATTCTCTCAAAATATATTCCATTTAAAAACTTAAAATCCTGCAGTTTTGGCTAAACTGTTGGCACTGATATTGGCACAAGCTCTGCAGCCTGTCTGACCACAGATGGTTCATTTTTGCTCACCTGTCTTGCTGCTTGTGATATCTGTGTCTATCACACAGCTGTGTGCTCAGAAGCATTTGTTTAGAAGGGCCAGAGACAAAAATTCAGCTGCTTTTCCTGTTCTTATAAATTGCACATCAGCTCTATAAACAGACCGTCATTTCTGCAAGTAGGACACCCTGAAAACAAAGATTCAAGTCACAGCTCGAAGTAGTAGAGGTTCACTAGAAAAAAAGAAAAAGCTCAAAAGAATGTATCCTTATCCACTTTTTTGGTGGTTGATATTGGAATCATCTGGAAAAGACTCACTCTTGTTGAAAATGCAGATTTTCAAGAATTTTATGTAGTGCTTAATTCATGATTCAAAGCTAAGCAACAGTAAGTGCACCATCTGGATAGCTAATGATTATGATTTTTTCTTAGTTCTCTTACATGCTTCCCAGAGTGTATTTTTCTCATTTATGCCCCTTTGTCAGTCAGTGTTCAAGCTGACCAGTCATGTGGTTATTTAGGACTTCATTGTGGTGAGGAAAATTACAGATAATGCTGCTTGCTGGCAGCAAATTTGAAGCTGTGTCTCTTCCATGCTCTGTTAATGTTTCAGTTTGTGACACTCCAGATTTTTCTGAGGTGTTCCAAAAACTACTGAGAAATTGAGGAAATAGCTGGGCAATGTATGACTCTCCTGTTGGAAGTTCTGGAAATGAGCCAGGACAATTCTGGTGTTGGTTCATGATCCACTGTGCTGTGTTCCCTCAGCTCAGTTGCAGTGATGTCTCTACTTGTCCAGGAGGAGAGGATGGCTTGTAAATGAGTGAGCACAGCATGCAGAGCACGATGGATTCTGACAGGCTTTCCTTGGCTGCTGGCAGGTTAAATCTGCTCTCTGACAGCAGTGAGACACAGTGCAGGCAGGGTGAGTGTGGGTAGCAGATGTGGGAAGCACAGGGCTGGGATCAACAGGTGGCACCTTTACCAGGGGCAGTGTCATTGTGCACTTTGTGTTACAGCCTGGAATAGATCTGGAGAGTGAGCTCCATGACTTCTGGATGCTGCATCCTCATTTTGGATATTCACAGTGTAAATTTTGCTAGGAAGTCAAACAGAGCGTGCAGAGAACTTGAGTTGGTTGGAACCACAGATAGAAATTAGTGTGAGGAGTTAGATTCAGTTCACATTTAAAGACTTCCTAAAAATGGGTTTCTGAAAGCAGGGGTTTTGTTTTATTTGTTTTGCATGGAGGATTATGTTGAGTTGACCTGTGTAAGCCACCAATGGAATTATTTGGGGTCTCTTTTAATGTTCCCTGATTTTTCTGGGGAGAATAATTGAGAACTGTTAGTGAGGCATTGTGGTTGCTATGCAGATATTAAGGATTTCTCACATACAGACCATTATTGCACATTACTTGCACACTTGGGATTGTGTTGGTCTTTGCTGGTTACTTGTTTGTGTGTGTTGCAAATGAAAATTTTCTTCAATCTCTACAATACCTTTTTACCAGTGTAGTGGATCAGTCTCATGATTCAGGGATTTATGCACTTGAGGATTAAAGAGAAATTAATGCCAAGAAAGGTCTGACAGTTTGTGTAATTTTAGCTGTAAGGAAAGGAGCTTGCTCTGTCATTTCAGACCATTAATTAATTCAGGTGCTAGCTCCTTAGGCACTCAGATTGTTATTTGGCTCTAAAAGACTGTGAAAAAATAAACAACTCCCTCTGCCTACCAACTGTAATATTCTTAGTGTCAACTAAGCCAACTTTGTGAAACACTTGAGCTGCCATTTCATTGTGTGGAAAGATCACACATGGAATGATGGAATGACAGGAATGGTTATATTATAGTTGAAAAAATTTCTTAGCCATCAGTCCTTCTAATAAGTGAGTACTCTGAATTTGAAACATCAAAGTGGGCCTAGTACTTTCAGCTACTCTTAAAATCTACAAGTTGGTGGTTTCCAGTAAGTCCTTAATTTCCACTAGTAACTAATGTCTGAAATTGGTAAATATTTATTTCATCATCTGTATCTGTGAACTTCAGTGAAAAAGTATGTAAGACTCTGAAATATTGAGAGTGTTGTTGAATGAGGTCCATTCATTATGTATTAGGCTGTGTATATATATATATATGTATATAAATGTGTGTGTGCATATTCTGAAGTGTGCCACACCACAGTGAAAATTCAAAGTTACTTTATGAAAGCCTGTAGCATTTTAGAGGTTGAAATAGAATTAACTATTATCAGCTGTGATCTCCTTAGTTCTGACAGAAAAAATTGAGATTTTTGGTTAACTGGACAAAATAGATGCTGATTGAGAGTGTTGGCCTCACGTGAGATTTAAACTATTTAGTCCTTTTTGTAGCTTGTGTATTTGGCCTTGTGGGTCTGTGAGGACATTAGCTACATCAAAGTCAGACTGAAGGAAGTCTCTGGAAATATTCTTGTATTTCTCCCACCACAGACTTGTGTAATAGGTAGTTCACAGGCAAGCTTTTCCTCCTGCTCTGAAGAGAGGCAGTGTTCAAACCTGGGTGGATAACCTGTCTTCTCCAATTAAAACTGGCTCTGGGTTTGCTCCCAGCCGTTTGACAGCCAGCCTGAGCCTTGCCCTGCTTTGAATGATTTTTATTCTAGTTCCAGGATAACCCCTTTGCCTTGAATGTGAAAAGACCTGTCAGTCTTTCAAAACTCTAAGTGCTCTTAGAATCACTGGGGTAGATTTCTCTGCTGTTTCTTGTTGGATGTCTTGGAGTGATCTGTGGGGTAAAGACAAACTGAAACACTAAGAAGTAGTCCACAGCATGTCCTAAATTAATGAAAAAAGTGGAATTTAGTAAGCAGAAAAGTTCTGCTATTTGACAAAACTGACAGTTATTGGAATCACGTAGAAAAGCCATTCAGTTGGAAAAAATCAAATAGCCTGCTGATGCCTCTAGCATTTTTTGCATTGGATTGAAATGCTTCAGAAAATTATAAAATATACTAATGCATAGAAATGACCACACACAGAAACTATTTTTCTTGGCATGCTGTTTATAGCCTGAGAAAAAAATGAAAACTATGACTTTGGTGAGCTAAGTGACATCTTTATTTTAAATATTGCTGGTTCTGTAACTTTTTTTCATTTGCTATATTCCTTTGTCACTTAAGAGAAAATAGAAATGAATACTAATCAGGAGCCCAGTGAATATTTGATGTATACTAGTGTTTTCCTTTTAAGCCAGCTTTATAGGCTTTTTCTTTCAGGTGTGATACTTTCTCAGAGTGGCTTATATTGTTCATTATGACTAAATAAACATGGATTTTTTTACAGTACCTGGCTTAAAAACAGGCTACTACATAGTGCCCTAATGAGCCTCATAAGCCTTTTTCCTTTTATTAGAAGATATTTGATCCTCTATGGATACTTGAATGATCTCAAAACAAACAAAAAAAAAAAATAGAAAAACAAGAAAAAACAGCAATTGAAACAAACAAACAAGAAGACCCCAAAAAATGATTGAATAAGTTTGAAGAAATTATTTGAAAAGTTATAAGAAATTTTGAAAAAGTTATACGAAATTCAAAAAAGTTATAGGAAATCCAGTAATGACAATTGAAAGGCAACAGAGTTGGATGAGATTAATCAAATTCACAGACACAGGGTGGGGAAGAACAACCTAGATAGTTCTGTGGGTTTTTTTAACTCCCATGGCATACAGTGTAACAATAAAAGAAACAATTAGTATGGAATTTAAATGTTCATTTCATTCTGCTGCATGAAAATATGAAGGTACCACTTTTGGGTTTGTTCTGTTTAAAAGGTTGGTTTGGTTAAAGCACAGTGAGACTTCCTGCCTACATTCAGTTACATTTTTTAACCTGAAAATGGAGTTTCAGGGTGAGCTGAAGGTGTCTTTTAGAGGAAGCAAATGGTCCGAGATGGTTGATGCAGTTACACCTTGTACAATGATGTTTATACAGTTTCCCAAATCTTATCTTCACAATACTGGAAAATTGAAATAAATCGGTAGAGTTTGAAAAACAAATCCTCAGTATTTTCATTAGCTTGCAAAAGTAAATTTGCAAAAACACTAGATACGTCACAAAAGCCTTTTTTGAATAGCGCACAGAAATATTAATTCATACATTTAATTTTAGTCCTGCAGATTTTTTTACATCAAAGATCATATCTAGTACTTTGCATGACTGCAGACCATGCTGGGCAACTAGAGGATGTTTTAAGCTGTTATGTGCAGTGCATAATATCTTATTGTGGCAAAAATAATTAAATTCTACTGTAAAAAAAAAAAGGTAAGTGAATGGTCCTAGTGATAAGATTAAACTGACAAAGAAGTGTTATAATTAAAGTAGATGGTTTAAGCTAAATAATATAGTGTTACCCTGTAAAGCACACAATGTATCCTACAAAAACCTAGGAATACTCCTTGAAAGAAGGCAATAATTCTTGAATGATAATCCAGAAACAATTTAAGATTGGGAATGCTTTGTGCTAAGGTTTGAACATGTTACAGTTATAGGTATTTCCTATCTCAATTTTTCTGTATTTCTTCCATAGACAGAAAGCTAGGTTTGCACAAGGCTGTTGGAATACATTTTGAAATCATTAAAGCAGAATTAAAAGTCGCCATGAAGAACTATATAAACATAGACTAAATAGAAGCTTTGCTGTTCACCATATCTGAACCTCAAGCTCTTTCACTGAAGTGTCTGTAGAAGTTTGGAGCATCCAATGTGTAAATTCCTCAGAACTTTCGTAGGGGCAGGTGGAGCTGTGGGACAGTCTGAGCTGAGAGCAGCCTTGTTTGTGTGCTGTGAGCCCTGCTTCATCCCAGCCCCTGGAGATGGAGCCACACTCTTTGGGGGGATCTGATGGGGTCTTTTTCCTTTGTGATCACCCCCTGGATTACTGCACCCTCCTCAGTGAGACCAAGGGGGTGTGTCAGAAAGCTGCATTTTGAAAGGTCTCATCTGTGGATTGTCCATCCTTGCAGGCCAGCAGCATTGAGCAAAAGCAAAATGTTCTACAAGTGCCTTTAACCCAACCAGGAGCAGCCTGGTGTGGAACTGCTGTTCCAGTGCTGCAGCAGCCCTGGAGACAGTGGAGAGGGCAGAGTAGAACCAACTCTTTAGGACGAAATCCTGAGCTTTTTCTTTCCTTGGGTGGTTTTATTTTGTTCATTTGCTTTGGGGGTTTTGTGGTAGTCATTGCTAATGCTGTTGCAGTGCCCTACCCCATTTCTCTCTAACATGTGTTCCTCAGTCTGTCTTGGTAGTTTAGTTCACCTTCTTATTTTTAAAACCAATGTATGTGTGCCCACTGAGATGCAGTCCTCCTCAGGGAATTCTTATAAACTCTTACCTTCACAAATAAAAGTATTATTTTGCTCTTTCCTTGTGCCAGTAAACCTTACCATATTTTTTCACTGAGGGGAAAAAATCTGTATCAATTTTTCCTGGTTTTTCCCTCAGAAGCTTTTTTCATGCTGATTAAGACCTTGAGATTTTAAACTGTGATGCATTTTTTTTTGTGATGAGGAGGTGTATATTCTGTGCTGATCACCTTTCTTTGCTGGCCCTTATCAGTACCTGTGGGCTGTTCCCATGAGACAAGGAGGATTTAGGCTGATTAGAAAAGCTGATGCTGTAATACTTGCTTAGCTCTTGAAAATAAATGAAGAAACATTTCAATCACTCCATGTGGAGGAGATTCTGTACTTATCTCTATTTATAAAATAGAAAATTTAAAAAAATTAAAGCTACAAGCTTTTGTTTTCAGGGAAGAAAAAACTACTTAAAACTGTATTGGCAGCTATGCAAAACTGGTAATTTCTTCAGAATAGCAGACTAATATTAATTTTCTCAAATTTACAACAAATTCTGCGGAGAAAAGCAATGCATGCAATTTCCTGACCAACCAAAATTCAGTTTTGCCATCAAACTTCAGAGGAATAATTCCAAGGTTATTCACTCCTTATCCTCACTGTGGGCAGTGTCATTATCCCTCTGCTCTGCAGTGACCCCATAACCAGGAGGCTGTTCCACACTGAGGAAGGTTCTGGGAGGGATGATGAGCCAGGGGTCATTCCTGAGCCCTGTGAACATCTGGAGCTTGATTGGCTTTGTGGTGACTCTCCCAGCTGGGCTCAGGGCAGGGCTCAGGGCAGCAGCCTGGAAATAGCAATGGCCATGCTTAATTATCCAGAGCTATCAATAACACCTTATTTAAGACAGATGATCTCTCGATCAGTCCATAGAAACTCAGGTGCACTCATATGATTGTGCTTGATTTGTCCTTTAACTGGATTTTTATTGTTCGTTTCCATTTGGGTTTTTCTCATACCACTGCAATAATTTTCAGTTTAACCTTTTAATTGGCAGCTGCTTTGCATTTTCAGAACTTAAGTCACAGTCCATGAATCTTTAAGATTCTTGTTTACATGTCATGAGTGAAAGGTGTATTTTAAGAGCATGTCTTTCCTCAGAATTAAATTGATTATAGATATACTCCTCCCCCTACATACACCAACATTAAAATGCACCATAAACTATTTATGTGATCATTTGTTTTACTGCCTTTAACATAGTGAGAGAGGAAAAAAGCACCGGCACAGTAATTTACAAGGTTTTGTGCTATACTTCTCCCCATTTCAGTAAGCCTGCAAATTGATTAGTGGTGGACACTTGCAAATTGTTAGCATGGTGGTCTCTTCTGCCCCTAAATAAATACCTTTGCTGCCATCCTAGGGAACTGATAGCTACTCCACTGAGCTCCAGGGAACAGAGAAAACAGAGCAGCTGAAGGAGAGATAGATGAATATAACCAGGCAGAATAAGAGGGTTTAGGACATTCAGTGCCCTGGCACTATTTAGTACCTGTTTGGCTTGAACTACACCAGTTTCACCTGAAAATGTGGCTGTAGGTTGGCAGGTTCTGATATTTATTTTTGTCCAGAATAATGTGATTCTGTGTAGTCTCCACAAAAAGTTGCTGGGTGTGCACAGGGCTTTGTGCATCATTTTATTTTATGTGTGTGTGTTCAGAAGTGATTCTCAGTGTTCTCTCAGGATTCTTAGAAGTGACAGATGTCTTTCACAAGCAAAAATGGTTTTCTAATTTTAAAGACCATCTCAAATTCACCTGTGAAATATTTTTTATTATTGCTATTATTGCCTAGTACTCTCAATTGATTTGTTCCGTAGTTTTCCTACTTCAGAAACTGAAATGACTCATACCTTTACATAAATGTTCTTGTTAAAATCAGTGAGGCTTTGAAGATCAAGCTTTTAATTTCTAATGTGCAGAGTAATCAGGTGTATGATTAAAGGTTTGAAAGATGAAATATTGCAATGTAAAAAAGCTTGTATTGAAAGGGCTGAAATTATGAGTTTTCCAAATAAAAGGCAAAATTTTAAAATCCTTTATTTCATCCCTAAAAGCAGAATTCTTCCCTAAAAGCATTGTCTAGAATCATGTAGAGTTTTGGTGTTAGGCATTTGCTTTTAAGCAGTGCTTTGAAAGTTTGTCCCCTTAGAGTGAGATTGGAATAAACCCCAGACTTTGTACTGATCAGAAAACCACTGAGGAAGTCTTTCACAATTTTGTGCTTTAATTCTGAAATGCACTCTAAACCCAGCAGGATGGCATCTGTTTCAGCCAAATTTTCAGAGACATGCACTGTCACCTGAAGCTGACACCTAAAGGAAAGTTTTCTCTTTGAAGGGACTGTAGAAAAGTTACTCTCTTAAGCAGTGTGTTTGGAACTTGTCTGTGAAGTATGAGAGATCAATTGAACCACAGTTTTCATCTCTTATGGCTGTGCACCTTTGAAAAGGGGAAAAAGCCCTCTTTGAGATGGAGAGGAAGGAAATGCACAGTCACATGTTTAATTTAGAGCCTAATGTTTAAGACCATCCCCTGAGAGAGAAGTTTCAGGGCTCTGTCCCTACCCCACCCTATTGTATGTTTTATTTAGTGATTGGTTGAGGTAAAATACATTTTAAAAACTGCTGTTGGAGCAACCAAACCACAGCATCCCCTTCCAGAGGTGAAAGCTCAACCTACTGATGCAGAAAAGTCATGAATGTTTATACTCACTTTCTGTCACCCCTGCTTGAAAATGGAGAATGTTTAGGATACACTCAGTCTTCTCCTTGGACATGTGTGCTTTTCCATGCTGGGGAATATCCATGAATTAAAGTTACTCCGAGTCTTATTTATTTGACAGAGCAGATGTGTGAAACAAACAGCTTTTGCCTTTTTCTTTTTTTTTTTTTTAGTCTTTCCTTCCTATCCCCACACTGTGTATTTCTGAGAACGATTTGAGCAATTCAAGCAAACATTTGGCCAATCAAAGAATTCTAGAGCAGTTCACCATTGCAGGTTGATAGAACCTGGCTGATCTTAAGCACTGAGTTATTTGCTCATGTGAGCTTGTAGAGATTTACAAAAAATACAAGTGGAATTTTAGGTGCCAGCAGATATTTAAGGCACATTTCTCAATTAATTTAGGCATCTCTAAGGCATAAGTGGGAACTTGCAATTTTGGATTTAAGAATTTAGATTCCCTTTTTAATCCCTTTTTAAGTGCTAAAATCCCATTATGGCTTTTAGCAGAATATCTAGATAAGGTCTCCTGTAATGTCTAGTTCTTACATTTATGCATTAACTGTAAAAGCAGTAAAGCAGTAATGACTGCATCCCATTCTACTGTTTGGATGATTTGTCCTCGAGCTAGAAACTATTGGTTTCGTGCTCTAGTAGAAAAAATAATTTGCTTCATTTTTATGGCCCTTTTATTTTTTTCACCAAAGTGTGTTCCATTTGTGGAAGCAGAATTGTTGATAATAAAGAAATCTATATTCAGCATGTCTGATTTAAAATCCAGGGAGGGGGGTTTTCATTTGACTTCTGCTGATTACTTTTGATCTGGTGCCACTCTTAGAAAACGCTAACATTAATCAGGATTACATGTTGGCAGCATTGAATTTGATGGGATTAGCCTGGTAATCCTAAAACATAAAGTGCCTGTTAGGAGCTACAGTATAATGTCCAAATTCTCAGCTGAGGGTGACTGTATCAGTCTAACTGCAGCAGCACAGAGTACAGCAATATAAATTGGCTCATAATGAGTTTCATGTTGCCCTGACCAGTTTACTGTCAGTGCCTGAAGTAAATAATTGAAAATGTGCTTTCACTTAAAGCTTCTCTGTGGTTTGCCTTGGTCCCACTGATAATGTCTAGTATAGAATAACTTGAATTTCTTTAAAAATGCACTCTAAAATACTTTTCCCCCAAACGTTTTGAGTGTGTGATGTTCAATTCTGGGCCATCTCAGGGAGGCCTGAGGCCAGCAGTGTCATTTCAGTCGCTGGCACATAAATGGTTATGGAAATTAGTTGTAGTTAAAATACCCTGTCTTCCTCTTCTGCTCTCTTCACTCCCAAGCTCTTGAAGTCATTATGATTATGAGACATTTCATTTTGTTCTTTTTACTATTTGTTTCACTTGTGATATTTCATATATGATATTCTTATGCCTATGATGACATTTTTGAGGGGACAAAAAAAAAGACAAAAGATTCATGTCTTGAAGTGAATTACTTACATCATTTGTCCTGTTTCTTACCCCTCTTTTTTTTTCTTTTGGCCCCTGGTGGTTACTCCCAGAGTCAGTGACACATGTAATTATTTAACTGACAAAACAAATGTTCCTTGATGGCAAGGAGAAAGCATGTTCTCTGTTGCCACCACTGGAAAGTAAATACATAGCTAAATCAGCGGAGATGAAAACTACAATGCAAAGAATTCTGAAAAAATAAGTAGGACATTAACTATTTGGAACATTAATTATGTGGAAATGCCAGTTTTTGGCTCGCTGAGGTAGTCCCAGCCTGTGATTGCAGTTTGATTTATAGCAGTGTAAATCAGGAGTAACTGCAATGCTGGAGTCAGCGGCACTGCAGGAGTGTAAAACAAATGGAACTCGCATATGCACTTTGGATTTTTCCCAGTTTTCCCATTAGTCAAACACCACCATGAGCCACACCAATAAAACCAGGATTTTTCTCTGCAGCTGAGCCTTACAGCATTGTAGCCACAGCTGCAGTTTCTATTGTGTCATGATGCTGAAGGTGAGAGTTAAAGTGCTCCCAAATTTTAGCTATTAACAAAGTATGACCACAAGAGCAAAAATACCAGAAAAGTATACTTTTGAAAGAAAGCCACATTAGACATGGAGGAATAAACATTAAGGTGTTAAAAGTATGTGTTTGAAAAGGCAGCTGTTTAGAGCTTATGGGCTATTAAGCTTTAAGGGGTTATGGTGAGAGTCGAGCACAGAAAATGGTGAGGGGACAATGATTTGAATACCATTCCCATGAGTGCTTGTAGCAGGTGTAGTAACATCACCTAGAGGAGAAGAGTAAAGGATAAAAGTAACCAATATCAGCTTCACAGAGAAATAGTTATCAAAAACCTAGGGAATTTTCCTTTTGTTTTCTTTAAAATTACTGGGTTTCAGTTTGTAGCTTCTGGAGTTAAACCCCCCTGAAACAGTGCTTTTTCTCACCCTGCTCATTGTCAGTGTTTCCCATCTTGGCAGGCATTTCTGATTTGTGCAAGAGATTCTAGCTTGAATCATTTAAAGTGATTATGAGCTCTCACTGAATTTACATGTCTGTACCCCCCCTCAAGTCTTGGAACTAGAAATATTTTGTTTATGGGCAGTGATGGACATTTTCCTCTTTTGTTAAATATTTTTTTAATTGGAGAAGCTTCTGTCGGTTCAACTGTGTGGATTCACTGGGCACATAAACTGTATATAACTGTTTGCCATTGCCAAACTAAAAAAGATGTGGGCAAAAAAACCTAAAAAACTGTGATATGCTTTCCTTTGAAAGTACATGCAATTGTATTTTTGTGCTTTAGTACAACTTTGTTCTCATTAAATTCAGTAGCAGTACTGAACTCACAATAATCTTTCACTGTACGCAGTATGTGCTCTTGCATGCTCAGTTACTAAGCCTCTAGGCCTCAGTAGTTGTTTTTACCGTAATTTATGACCTGGAGCATTTGCATCAATTGTCTGTTGAGGGCTCTGTTGGATAACATTGCCTATCCCAGCATAGTCACAGTTTAATGCTTTACTGGATCAGATGCAGCAAGAGTAGTGTCATTGCCTGTGCTGAAGCAGATAATTAATTTCTGTTCTAGATACTGCCAGGCTGAGTTGTTATTTTGGTTTTTTTTCCCCCTAAGGTTATGTTCAATATAATTTCCTACAAACAATTTATGGCCTTGACCTTTCATACTTTCTGTTTGCATTTGTTGAAGAGGTGGAAATGTTATTGGAAACTTCTGGATTGGAATTCAGGTTTAGAAGCTGTTCAAACACATTGCACTACAACTGCAATTAAAGTTATAACACTAAATTCAACAAAAGCCATTCCTTTAACCTCAGCCTACCAGCAAAACTTCTCTTTAGGCTGAACCAATTTCCAGCAGGGCTTATTCTGCCAGTTTATGAAGTGTCTTTTTGAAAGAGAACTAAAACTTTTGTGCTCATTCAGTCGTGTCCAGTACTGTAGTAGTCAGAACTTCAAAAGCTTAAACTAATGGAATTCATGTTATCAATTTAAAACCAGAAAATAGAATAAAAACAGAAAAGTGGAGTGATCTGCAGGCATAACTGGCTCTGCCAGTATTTGTCTTGAGCAATATGAACGGGGAGAAAGAGCCTACCTGTATTAAGATTTCCTTTAACTTTTTATCCTCCTCTATCTATCAGACTCATTTCAGGAAGAGAATTAACTAATTCATGGCACAAAATGCCATAGAAGCATGAATAGTCATAGCACTTGACCACAGAAACCACAGAGGATTTTCTAATTCATTCTTTTAATAAACAATGTTGTATGAGATACGTGATATTCAGGATTTAGTGAAAGTCTATCTAATATGCCTGTCTTTGAATACACTCCATTTATCATAGTTTTCAAAAAGTTGGAGCAATATGAGCTTCATCTAAAGTCAGTATTATTATCTAAAAGCTACTATTAAAGTTCTTACTAATCTATCATAGAGAGAGGGGAGGCAGAAAAAAGGTCTCACAAAAGTGTTGGAATTGTGAAGCCACTTGGCCTTCTAAGGTCATTTAATAAGTGTCATCATTCCCCTTATACATCGTCTTTCACAGATGTGGATTAATTTTTAGATAGTTTTTCTTCTTTTCATGTGACTTTGATCTCTATGAATGTTTTGTACATCTTCTGAATAGTGAGAATTACCAATGATTTTAGATACAGCCATTTGATTCAAAATACATTATCATGCTCAATTTCATTTGGTATTGGACTTGTAAAACACTTTAACACTTTTTTTACATTAGATAATAGTCTCAAATATTTGATTTTTATTGGAAGGTTACAGTATTTGATGGCTGTTTTAATGGAGGCTTTGAAAGTCATCTTTAACATGCTTGTGAATTTACCCAGTAAATGACTTGTAAACAGTGAGGATTTTCTTTCTGCTGTTTGGAATGGCTCCAGAGCAAATCAATGCAGTTTATGAGTCAGAAATGTATTTTAACTGCAGAGCCTGTAAAGCTTTCTTGTATGTGAACATGGAGCCCAATTCTCCCCTTGCTATATCTAGAATTTAGAAAATCCTCAGCACCTGAAACCACTGTGAATTTGTCCTTAAGAGGTGCAGTGGAAGCTCAGCTGCCCAGTTGAAAATGATCATATTTGCACAATCCTAAAGACAGAGCTTCCCTTGACAGACCTCGTTGTGAATGCGGTGAAGAAAGAAGCAACCGTTAAAATCTGTTTAATATACAGTTTAAAAAAGAAAGCTTTAAGATAGGAACCAGAGCTGCAAATCCTCGTTGTCTGCTAGCATGGTCCTGATTTGCTAAACTTGCAAGTTCTCAGTCTGTACCAATATCAGATTGCCAAGCAAGCTTTCTTCTTGCCTTTTATTCTTTTGGTGTGTCCAAGCCTGTGAAGATTGTGAAATTCTGGGGGGAATTCTCCCAGTTGAAAAACTTGCTTATTTTGAGAACACTTTTGCAAAGTCCTCCTTGCCCTTTAGTTTTGTAGGATGGGCTCAGTTTCTCTCTGATGTGCTGTAATGCTGCCTGCTGTTCCAAGGGATACATTAAGGCTTTTCTTTCGGTTCATGTTTTGATCTTTGACAACAAACTAAGTGTTTAGTCTCCGTAAGAAATAAGTGGAATTTTGGCCTGTTTACAAGAAGGCAATAAAGCAAGTCTGACAGGATGCATTTTCCACTTTTCCATCTTCCTTGTAAGTGGATCGAGAGAAATTTATACTGCAATGAGAAAAATAATGCCTGGAGCTTTCCACGTGACATGCACAGGAGTCAGTCTGTTTTCAGGTTTATAAAAGATGCTGGGAAATCAGAAACTGAACTGCAGACATTGAGCATCATTAGGAACTGACTTCTCCAGGTGTAAACACTGAACTAAATTCTTATTTATTGCAGCAACACTGTTGGTCAAGCTCTTCACATGGCACTTTGCAGGTTGACACAAGCTGGTGTGTGAAATGTAGAAATGCTGTGATAAACCACTTATCCAGAGGCACAGCTCCCAGAGGTGGCACTTTTTTTTTAATGTAAGTCCAGTAGGAACAAGAAGAAGGCAATTTTTAGTGTTTAGCTGTCCATTTGTGCCAGCTCTCCCTGTTCCACACACAAGGATTTACACCCAGCCAGATCCTGGAGTGTCTGGCCAGGAAATGCTTCCCCAGGAGTGGATTCACCTGCTTCGGTGGAGGAAGCAGAACCGCTGGGCAGCTATACAGAATCTCTGTACTTTATACAAAGAATTTCATTGGAGAGTCTCCCTGGAGCTCCCATCTTTTCTTGTGGGTGCTGGTGTTTTGTTTTTCATGCAGTAACACTGACTTTTTTTGGAGTGTGTCTTGACTGGCTAGAGGGTTTCTACTGGGATCCAGCTGCTTGTGATTTAAAATACTGGTGCTAGGTGCTATAGGGAAGATATTGGGGTGATAATTTTGGAGTAATGATGTGATTTTTTTTTTTTTTTTTTTTTGTGATTTCTGTGTCTGGAGGGTTTTAAACAGAAAATCAAGTAACATCATACATTATTTCTAATTACTGGTTTTGGCAAAGGTGACAATAGGAGGCAAAAGTGAGCAGTGCTCCCTACGTACAAATGCTGAGCCTTTGAGGTCCAGTTTTGTAGAGAAAAACAGTACATTTTGATATTTACCTGTTCACTTTTAGATCCCATGCACTTACCTAATTTTGGAAGCAAATTTTACTTGTGAGTTATTTTTCACTTGTTGATGTTTTCCAATTTTTCACTTTCTTCCTCTGAGTTTTTCTTCACATAGGAGTTTAAAGGAGAAAGCATTTTCAAGTACTTATGTTTTTAAATCCTTTCACTTTCTACTGTGTGGGATGCTGTAGGTCTTTGTTTCCATAATCTCTAAAATCCTGTATGCTTTGATCTCCCATTTCCCTGCAGGAACACATGAAGTGTCTGTTAAGCTCTTTGTGAAGCTCCTGACAAGGGAAGAAAGCACTGAGTCCCACAGCTTCTTCACACAGTTTTTTGTTGGTTTGATTTTTTTAAATTGGTTAAATGTTTAATTTAGTTTTAAAAATTGAAGAGGATGGAATGATGAGCAGTCATCAGAGTAACAAGAGTCCTTTGGCTAAAAGGCAGCTAAGATCTCAGTTTTTGTTTCTTTTAAGATAACAGCTGAGTTTCTAGGAAAATAAGATCTGATCTCAGAGCAGCCAGTTTTATCATTTGATAGAATGACAGATGTGCCACAATCTATAATCTATTAGAGCTGAGATTTTGAAGCTAAAAGTCGATTTTTTTTTTTTCTCTGGGGCAGTTAAAGTTAGACACAATATGTACAATTCCTAGAGCCTGAGGAAGGCAAATCACACTGAAACGAAAACGTTACCACCTTTAAACCTCACAAAACTCCAGGAGTTCAGCCTTAATCTATTTGGTGAGTCACTGTTGCTTCCACACTGCTCATTTCCTAGAATCTCAACATTGGTTTTGCCATCGATGGGGGGATATTGATAATTATGGTGAAATACTGATTTTGACTAGTAGCCAGATCTGCCAGGCCTCCTGAATGCATACACACCCACAGATAATACAGAAAAGGGGTTTTCAGTGTTTTAATCCCTTCAAAAAAAGTATTGTGCTCTCATCTTAGTGCCTGGTGTCCAAAAACCTAGAAAGTAATTTGAAGTGTTGAAATTTATTAAAAGAAGATAAATTCAAACTAAAGAGAAAAAAATTGCTAATTATCAAGTATCAATATCGGCATTGCTTTTTAGGATTTGTACCATAATATTATTATAATGACCATAAGGTAATGGAAATAATTAGGCTGCTGTTTTATAATACTAAATTAGTGTTTGTGGCTAGTTCATTATTTCTCATCTATGGCATAGCAATATGTTTGCTCATTTACCTTCAGAAGAAACCTGCAGAGGACAACATGAAAAAGCTGGATAAACACTGGTTGTGCTGAGTGGTTTTAGATGATCTCAACAGTTGTATATTCTGTGATGCAATAATATTTCATTTTATGCAAAGGTTGCATGGTAGAAGCAACTCCAGGCTGTTATAGTCTACTAGTTCCTGATAAGAGAACTGCTTCCCAGTACTGCAATGTATAGATTTCTTCCAGAAATTCCTTTTTGTTTTAGAGCACAACTATAGTTCAGTCTCGAGCAGCAAATGCTGAGAGGTGTGAAAAGCTGGATACACCAAGTTTGGTTCTCTCTAACAAGTTCGTTGAAGAGAGATGTGCTCTGCTAGGGGCAGTTACATGGTCAGGCTGATACCATTGCAAATCTTTCTTTTTATGGGTGAAACAGCAGGAAATGGACTTGTGAGAGGATTTTTGCCAAACTTAGACTGATACCCAAGTCTGACTTTGCCTGGGCCTTCAGCTTGCTGCTGGTTTAGCACTGTCTCAGGTGTGTGAAGTGTCACAGCTAATCCCATCCCTGCTCCTGCTCCTCTGCAGTGCATTGCCTTGGCAGCAGGGCCAAAACTGCTTTGAACCTCTTCAATCCTAAGGCTGCAAAAGCTTTGCTGCTGCCCCAGGCATGGTGCAGCTGGCTGACAGAAGATCCAGTGGCCTTTTCGAAATGCTGGGCTGCCCTCAGCTCCTGCTGCAGAAGGACACAGTCCTGTCATGTCTGTGAGATGCACACAGCCAGCTCTGATCCCCCAAGCAGCACTCAGGGCTGTGCTGGAGCAGCTGAACCCTGACCCCTGCAGCAGCAGAATTCATCTGACAACACTCTGGGCCTGCTTAAGGTATGCTTGACTCATGTCTGAATGACTGCAAACAGCTCTGCAGTGCCCAGCTGAGGGTCTGAGCAGCCTGGAAAATTCATGGCAGAGCAGAATGCACTGGGATGACATGAGCTTTGACACGAAAATAATATAAACAGACTTATACATGCTGGATCCAAGCCAAAAACAAATGGCTCTCCACTGTGCAGGATGGTTTTAAATTCTTTAGGTAGCTCTTTGTATGGTAGAGAAACACACTTTGAGAAAATCTGTGTGCTTGGTTGTGCTCTGATCCTGCCTGGCAGCAGTGAGGTGCATGAATGTCAGCTCCAGAGGAGTTTCCCAGCATTCATTATTGCCTTATTTCCTACAGCAGAGCAGCAAAACTCTTGCTGGCTTTCCATTACTGGTTTTGGAGCTTCTACTTCCTCCTTTTTTTTTTTCCTCCCTAATTTAATATGATGGCACTGTTAAATATTTTAAGAATGTTACATCAAATTTGTGTTCGTTAACTTGAACAATTAACAGGTTAATATTTGTGTACAGCAAAATCATAGTTTCCTTTCTATTTTATGACATGTTTTTATTCATTTAACCTGAGAACGTTTTCTTCAAACAAAACCAATCAATTTTGTACACTCCATGCCCAATCTAAGGTTATCTTGTCCTTGGTAAAGATTGTATAGATCTTAGAGTGGCTCATTTCTGTAGGGCATTCCAATGTCATGTAATTTAAGATTCTTTTGATTAGCCTATTGATTTGGGAGGACAAAGGGTAAACTACTTTTCATTTTCTTGTCTTTTTTTTTCCCCATGAGTTTTCTTTCTTTTCACAAGTTAAAGAAGAAAAAAGAAATTTCCAACAATTTTTTTGCCACTGCTATTAATATTTGAATAGGGTTTTATGCCCACTAGCTAAAAATTTTTAGCTAATAATGAAGTAGTGAATCCTTTAAAAAACAGCTAATGAATTCAGTTGAAATGTTTTTCATAAATACTGAGAATATGTAATCATTATGCTATATCATATATTTTTAATGATCTGTTGCCAAAAATTATAGATTTTCCTCCAAAAGAGCAAAGTGTTACAGATTTAAGGGGCTTTTAACATGCTGCTGAAAAGCCTCTAATGAAAAGAACTGTTGTGGTCCTTTTTTTCCATGGAGAGCACCTCAGCAGGTGGCATTACTGAAGGGAGCACTTCAAAGATTGGAAGAAACTGTTCAAAACCCTGGCTCAGGCTGCCATAGGATTTGCTGTATTAAAATGGAGTTTGTAGGGCCCAGACTCTCAGAAAATCCATTTGACCTGTAATGACAGCTCTCTGTTTTAAAGACCATCTTCACAGTTTCTGGAGATCGTAACTCTGCTCTGGAGGAGATAAATTGCATTAATATAATAACTGCATGGAGCTTCGAGCTAGGTTACATTTTATTGTTAATTGCTTAATCTGAAGATTGTTTCCAGGTTGTTTGCCACATACAGAAACTTTAATTCAGAATACATCCAGAGTAAATCCCAACCAGAATACAGTTATAGTAGAGTATACATCCATAATGATTAGGAATAAGCAGAATTAATATTTCTCAACATTTTGCCTGATTTTCAACATACCACAGTGTAATTCAACTATCAGTAATCATAAAAAAGCCATAAATGAATATAGAAAACAAATTAATTAAACAAACAAAATTAAAGGGGTTGTTTGGGTTTTTTTTTTAAGTAGGACAGAAATATAAAACAATTTGTCTGTGGGAGATGGGAGCAGGTGTAGCAATGGGCAGCAGTCATTTGTCAACATAAGACAACCATAATGGTAACATCGAGAAGAAAATTATGCTAATAAAGAAGTCATGTCTCATGGTACCATGATTAGCTGCCTGTGATACATGAATGGTAATGAGAATTACATCACTTCTTGAATTTCTAAACTGCTCTGCAACCTGTTTGTTTATATGTAACATTCTTCTTCACAGTTGGCTAATTTTCAGCATTCTCCCAAGATTTTAGATTGTAACATTGTACATCCTTTGCCTTAATTATACATGCAGATATTGTTTCATATTTTCATAAAACTTATGAACCTTTTCCCTGAGACTTATCCCCAGTTGTTCAGCATCAGGGACTAGGAATCCCTAGTTTGTGTGCTTTGGGTTTCATCCTCTGTGAGCTCAGAACTGGCATTTTCTTTCATCTGGGTCGCAACAGAAGTAGTGATAAGAGATATGTAAAATCAACCTTGTGACTCTAAAGCCTCACACAAATTATTTTATTTAATCTGACCCTAATCTGTAAATTCCCCACAGAAGTTTCTCTGGATTGTATCACACAGGATCCAAAATGCTTTTGAAGATGAGCAGAGCAAATACAGCATTTTGAAAACTGACGGATTCTAAATTAAGTGATGACCTGTTTACTTAAATACTGGTAATAATAAACCCTGAAATTTGTTCTATGGCCAAATAATTCAATTTAAACTACTTGACTAAAACTGGGCTAGATTTATTTTAAAATATTTTTCTCGTTTTAATTAATCCTTTCCTTAGCACTTAGAATATATACATAACTGGCACAATTCCAGTGAGGCAGTTCTAATAATTTGCTTTAAATTTAGAGTAGCTGAAGTTCATTTCTGTCCCATCATATGGCATTCCTGGTAATTCCAGAATGAGAGTCTTGAGTTGAATTACTCTTTCTTCTCAGAAACTCATAGTAGGGGCTTTAGGGGGTTAGTTTATTTGGTTGGTTTTTGTTTGTTTCTGTATTTGGAGTTATCTTTGTTTCCTTCCCTCGCTGTTTGCCATACCTGGTAGGTGTAGAGCCCATTGCTCTTTTCCCACCCAAGCTGATTCTGACTTGAAGAAATTCCATTTCTGCAGTTCCACACGACTGTGAAATTCTGCTTTGCTTTGTTAGTACTGTCTCTGAAAAATAACATCACTTCAAACTGAATCAGTGTCAGTTCTCTGGATTACTGGGGCTTTTTCTTGGAGATCCTTAATTTTCATCTTCTGTGGCTTCAGTTTGACCACAAGTCTTCTTCTTCTTTGCTCATTTGGAATTATCTATCTGACAGTCAATTTCAATGTGTGCAAGTGAGGCAAAACCACTTCATCTGCTAAAAATTATAAATTATAATGGAGGACCTGTCAAGAGCATTCACTGGTTTGCTCAGCTTCTGGAGAAGCTCACAATGGAGAGTGCACCTGAATATAAAACCCTGAATATTTGGCTAGAAAGGAAGGGCTTGTGCAAAATTCAACTACTTGGATAAGCTACACTTATCCTGCTAAAATTTGTAGGATAAAAATACTGAAAAATTATTGACCAATCATATTTTAATAGTTTTTTGCACCATAGAGGAAAAATTAAAGCTAGGTTTCAGCACTTCCTTTTCCTTTGTGTCATTTATAACTTTAATTATCTGTAGTTTAAGAGGCTCTCTCAGTGGAAAGCTCTCTCAGTGAAAGCAATCTGTTCTTCTCAAATCCTGACAAAACTAAAAACCTTTCTCACTGAATCTAATCAAATGGTTAATTTAAATTGAATAGCTCATCTTAAACATGTTTAACATGTGCAAACGCTGCCTCAGAACAGGTAAAGTATTTACCAAACTAGAAGCATTAAAATGTTCTTTGTGTAGCTGAGAAATGATGGTAACAAATAAAGAGGTGCCAAGGGAGATTCTTGCCCAGTGTCAGTTGGCACAGCTCCATCCAGAGACAGCACAGTTTGCTGGCATCTCATTACCTGAGCCTGGGGAAAGCCCTGCATTTGAAACACAGTGATTTGGTGACAGGCAGGAAAATACATCTGTGCTAGATGGATGTACTTGGTTAAAATTAAAAAAATCATCTTAATTTTGAGTGTAATTTTCTTTACGTTTTCCAAGGTAAAATATATTCCTGCTAGGGCATGCTGCATGTCATGTGGTGCCACATTTGTTTTCTGTCCTGATGCACAATTCAGAGAGAAACTTTTTGAGTAATTGGAGTGACTTTGGAACTTTAGAACCAGTGAAGATGTGCTTATGAAGAGGTTGTACAGAGGCAATGTGAATTTAGTATTCACTGCGTGCTCCTCAGTGGTCCCTGGCAAATACTCTGAGTTTTCACCAGGAGTGCATTCCTGTGCTGCAGCTGCCTACATGAGTGAGATTAGTGTGTTACTGACTCATAGCCTGGCTTGGCATGTGCTCTCTAGATATGAAGTCCTGGTTTTTATTTTTTCTTTCAAGAATTTTCATCAGTTTCTGGAGTTTGAAAAGAGAAGTCAAACTACTGGACTTTATTGCTTATCATTTTGCAATACACAATGTCCTTTACCAACCTGATTTATTAATATTTGTTGTTCACCTCTGTACAGTCAGGATGGTTCCATAAAACTCAAATATAAAAGATTTGTTCTGAGTCACCCTCATATTAATTGCAGCCAAAAGCTGCATTCAGAAAAAAGTTGGTGTTGAAGGAGCTCACCTGTCTTTACAGTGCATGTGAAGAGCACATGACTGTTCAGTTTAACTTAAGTCATGAATAGCAAATTTATGTCATTATAGCTTCATAAATCCGCAATATCCTCTTAATTATGTTTTATGGCTCTCTTAGGCATTTCATAACCCTTGCTGTGGCACAATATATTTTTCTTTATTACAATATGTAGCTTTGTAATACCCAAGTCTCACTTAAAATGCAGCTGCTTGTGTTTTTAGGGGGTGTCTCCTCGGAGGATGGCAGCAGGGATGTGCTGCCCATCTGAGGGCCATGCTTTCACATCCTGCCTGTCAAAGTTGCCATCAAGAAAAGGATGATTGCTCTCATTATGTCTTTCCAGACACTGGAAATCATGAATTTAAAAAAAGCCCATGCACACAGAGGAAGAGGGGAAGCATTCCCATAATCTGGGAAGTAACAGGAAAAGGGCAGAAGCAGAGGGAAATACAAATTTGTCTTTAATGTTCTGCACCTGGATTGAGCTGCACTTGGAGGCCAAACTGCCATTCCAGGATGCAGTTCCAGGCTGGAGCAAAGCGCTGTGTCTCAGCAAGCCAAACCCATTAGGGGGATGAGAAAGGACTGTTATGGTTTTAAAGCTGAAATGCTCAGTTCATAGTAAGATTTCTATTCAAAAAAGTCCTGTTAAAGAATTTAACTGCTCATGAAAGCATTATGTGAGTTTTGGTTTTTTTTTTTTATGGGCTCCCATGAAAATGTGAAATCACAGGCAATACCATCCACACACAAGCTACTTATGGGAATTTTGGGTGATACTGGTTTTCCATTCAGAACCTTCTTTCTTCAGCATGGTCCTTTGTGCTGACCTGAGCTCTTCCCTGAATGGTCAATCTTATTGTGATTAGCACCTGAATTGATACCTTGTAAGAGAAACACAGTTCTGAGGCACATTGAAACCAACCATTTACAGGTGAGTATCAGAAATGCAGCTGTTGATGATGAGTTTGCATCTTAAAAACAATAATTTATGGCTTAAGAATGGTGTCCCTCTTTGTTCACCTGCTGTCAAATCACACTTAATACCACAAAAAGATGTACTGGAAAATTACTCTGCCCCTAAATAACTCTCAGCTGTTTATTCTAATATTTAGACTTAGAAATTCAGGTTCTAACTGAGAATGAACAAGCCATTGGTGACAAAAAAATTATTCATATTAAAAAGACTCCGTGTTTGAAATTTCACCCAATTTGCAAGGGTGAAGACTGTCCTGTAGATGGTAAACAGTGGGATTACTATTTAGATATTCCTTGAATAAAACTCTGTGAAAAGTTTACATAAAATCTTTTTTTTTCTTTATAGTTTTCTTATTCAGTGGTGAAAATTTAAATGAAAATTAGATAGAATCTGAGGAATTTTTTTCTCTGTTTTTCTTGCAAAAGTGAGTGAGCTGAGTTTATCCCAAAGGAGATAACAGCAAGAATAAATCTTCAATTTTGTATATATTTCTGCAATAGATACCTGTGTTTGACAGTAATCTACTTTTTTGTTCATAGCAGGTCGGACAGGAAATAATAGGCTTAATTGGATAAGTGCAAAAATATCTAAATTAAAATTGTTTAAAACTTTCCAATTATAATAATATTGAAACATTGGAATTGAGAGGATGGAAGAGTAGAAGATAGTTCATTCCTGCCACCTTTAATGATGCATCAGCTTGCTAATTAGAATGAAAGCTCTGAACTGTGTAGGTGGCAGAAATGATTCTCCATGATTCTCTGCACCTGAGCATTTTCTGAAAGTGCACACATCTCAAAAACAAATTAAAATGACAAAATGACATCTGTTTCAGGCTTTCCAACTTTTCATTGTATCAGCTTGTTATTAAAAAGAGAAATTTTAAAATGTCTCTCTTGATAAACCAGTGTTAAGATAGTTTCATCCTTAAGTCCTGATGTCCAGAGAAAGCAAAATCTGGAGGTTTGGTGTTGGAGAGCAGTCAGGGAGGATTTGAGTGTGCATATAACGTGTAATTGTCACAAGAAAATGGGGTTAAGTGTTAGAGGTGAGAGAGAGTCATGTAAGCACCACTATTCTCAGAAAAAAAATGAAACTATTATCTAGAACTCAGAAAATCTTGTTGCCTGTCCTGTAGTTTTATATGAAAATGTGTGCTTTTGTGCAGTAAGACAAACTACCTCAAATTCCTGTTTGGGTTAAAATGTTACTTCAAACCAATTACATGCACTGGTTGGAATGTGTGTCAGGTGCCATATTTAATTTCAACCACATTAACATTATATGTGATTGTTAATAATTAAAACAACCAATAGAAAAGCATTGGCTTTGAAGGTTGAAAAAGCATATTGTCTGCAAGTGATCCACTTTGAAATTATCTCCTGCTATAAGAAAGCACAAAATTAAATCCATCTCTTTTCCCCTTTAAAAGTCAGCATAAAAAAACACGCAAAATACATTTAAATTATGTTTAGACAAATTCACTTTGTAGTTCAGTGCAGGCTACAGGCTAAATTGGTAGAACTACATCAAGTTAATTGCTGTCGAATGAAAGCTTGTTACCTGTTCTCACAGCCTTTGCATTTACCCAGTTTCAATTCATGCAACTCAAATTTAAAAAGACATTATCATAATTATGAACAATATTTTCAGTTTTAAACAATTTTTAATTATTTTTTTTAGAAAACAGTTATATCTCTGGAGTTGAATAACTCTTCAAATTAATGTAATGAAAATTGTTTCTCCTCCTCCTTCATTGTCATGGTATAGAGAAAGTGTTAATAATTTGAGGAAGAGATTCTGTCCTTTTCTGCCCCACACAAATGTTTTATCTGTTTGAATTTTGTAAAACAAAATTTATTGTGGATCTATTTATGCAGTTGTTAATGGATGTGAATCACTCTTAATGGAGTAAATAGATCCAGTGTAAATACTAGAAATATATCCAACAAAATTTGTGGTTTTTTCCCCTTCTCAACTACAAGGGGTTTTTTACCATCTACAAAGGACGTTGCTAAAATGTGTTGATTTTCGTTGTTGTGAATGTGGTTCTGGGTTTTTTTTATCTGCCTGAAAGCTGTCAGAATGACAATTTCTGTCTTGTTTTCACCACAAACCCTCCAGTATCACCTGAACACAGCGGTGAGCTTAAAGCAGCGCTGAGAGAGAACCTGATCAAACTCTGCTGAGATAATTGACTTCCCCCTTGGAAAGACACCTTGGATAAATTGTTACCTAAATCCTTCTTACACTCCTCAGTACTTTCTTGGTGTAGCTCTTTGTTTATGAAGTAATGACAAAAAGTTTCTGACATGAAATCATGCTGTAGGTAGGGAAGGCAGCTCGAATTAAGGTAATAAGGAAAAGGTATTGTATTTCTACACAATTAGAAGTGTTTGTCAACAGAAATACATGAAAAGGGAAGCAATCTCTCTGCTTTGAGAAAATCCCCTCTTGTTTCACTTTTTTCAAGCAGGGCCTTTTAATAGTTTGCCTTTTAAATTTGAGAAAAGTATTATATTAATGTAGGAGTTGGCCAGGGTTCCTTGTCTGTACTTACTGTGCCTATTATGCTTTTTCTCAAGGAGGTGAAATGTTCTCAAATGCATTCTATTTTCTTTTGTTTACTTTTTTTTAAATTCTATTCATACCAAAAGACAACTTCTTAAGATCTCTTTCAAATTCTGGAAATAAGTCATTCTGTTAATGATACGTAATGAAAGTATTCACAGTAGTGCAAATGGTGATTGTTCACTGTGATGAATAGCAGTAAATTAGCAAAAGAGATTAATTATGGGAACAAAGAACTCTTCTGATGGCCCAAAAACTCTGGCTTGTTCTTGTTTGATAGTTCATGTTGAGCAATCTGAAGGATAAAATGCTGACATTAATAAACAGTTATATTCTTACACAAATGTTGATCTGTAATAAAATGAGAATCTTTATTCTAATTATAGATGCCTTGTCTGGCTTTTTAGTATGTCTTGCTGGAGCCAAACTTGTTTAAACTTAAACTTGGCTGTTCAGATTTAGGTACAGCTGATGTAAATCAATATATTTGACAGTCACTCGAACCAAACAAATTTATAGCAGGTGAAACTTTGCTTTTCTGCTGAGCACTGCACCATACACAGCTTTTTCTGCTAAAAAAACCTGCGTGCTGCTGAGTACTCCAGCCATTTGGAAGAATGAATTTTTCAGCTGTTGTGAGCCAAACAAAACAAATTTTTAAAAGAGCAGTTGTGAAGGGAAGGTTCCTGATTTTGGATTTGATTACCTTTATTTTCATCTGTTCAAGAAGTTTAAGATAGCTGTCAGTGCAGCTACCACCACGGAGCCAAATCTTAACTTGAGAGCTTTCTAACTGTGCAGTGTGTCTTCTATATCTGACTCTGGTAGGTTCTTCAAAATGATATAAAGGTGGTCCTCCCTGATCCTAAATGTCCTGTAGCAGTGCTGTCACAAGTAGCTCTAGTCACAAGTTCTTCTAGTGTGCAAGTTTCCTTTTTTGTGAAGTCCATGGGAACTTTGCTACCTGGGAGAGAATTGTTATCTAAAGAGTTGGAAGTGGGGAGATTGAGCTTCTGGAAGAAAAAAGGTAGTCCTTGAGTCCTGAAAGAGTTATGCACTAGGTTGATGGAGGTACAGATTCTGTAGCCCCCTGGCTGATTTTGACATGCTTTCTTGGTTTCAAATGCAGGAGGTTCACTCAGGATGTATTTTGCACCTCCTCCTGCCTCACACAGCCAGTTCAGTCTGTCCTGCACTGTCACAGGGAGGATCCAGGCTGAGGTGCTCAGGTCAGAATCCTCAGCAAGGCTCCAGCTCTTCATGGCAGCACAGGGTCTCCTTTCTAGCATTTCCCCAGTGACAACAGAAAGAAAGGGAGGCAAGGACTCCCCATGAAAAGGATCAGCTTGGCTTTGGAATGTATAAATACCATCTTTCTTAGGACTTTTCCCATGGCAAGTCAGAACAGCAGGAGATTGAACTGTTGAAAATTGCTTCTGATGAGTTCTGGAGAAGGATAAAAAGTAAAAGGAATAGCACATTCACTTTGTTGCTTCCCTTTCCATTACATTCTGTCTTATCCAATATTTTTAGATTTTTCAAAAAATGTTCAAAGTAAACCTGAGATCTTTTACATTACCCTTTGGGGGAAAGCTATTTGTTTTTAACAAGATTCAATATTTCTTATAATTTATTATTAATTTCTTTCAGTGATCATAACTTTTCAAAGTAGCCATAGAGAAATAATTTCAAAAGATGTTGAAACTACTTAGATCGCATCAGAGGAGGTGAGCAAATGGCTGTTAGCCTTTCCTTCTCTTCTCCAGAGAGTAAATATGACTGTACTTCATCAGCTGAACCAAAATATCATTGTTTTCTATCAAAAAATGATTTTATTTTCTTCATAGCATTATGATCTAGGCTAATTTTTTAATGAAAAAACAGTTTTGAATGCTGCTCAGGTCTGTTTTTCTAAGCTCCAAACTATAAATCTTTGGCATGTTTTCTCTATTGCCATTGGTCTCAATAAATAAGGTGCTTTAGGTCCTTGGGAGAGTTTGTGAAGTGTGTGACTAGAAGGGGTCAGGGTTTGCTCCAAAGCTGACTGAAGTCTGGTGGGCAGTTTCTTTTATTTATATTTATTCTTTTTACTTGTGTGAGATTGTTGGAAGCTGCAATGATGACTTGATGGTTAGAAGAAAGTATGTGTTGAGGTATCCTTGCTATCCACTTGTCAGGTACCAGATCTCCTCATTCACACTGATTACAGTGTGGCTGAGTGCTGCAATATCTCAAGTTTGCAAAGCATTTTAGCACATGAAAGGTCAAGTTGTGGAAAACTCAGTAGCTTCTGAAGAAAAAATGCTTCTTAGTCTGGGTGGCTAAAACAGGGTAACACAGTAGCATCATTTCATGTGTGAGGATGGTCGTTTCTGTTTTGTTTTAAAGATTTCTAGAGTATTTATGTTGCAGATGAGATTTCCAGGTTCAAATCTCTGTATTCCACTTTTGTGAGTGCAGATACCTAAACATCTACCCTCCAAGGAAATGCATCTGCCATGTACTCAGTAACGTGGCACACTACAAACGCCTTTGAAATTGAAAATAAAAAGTCACCATGGTGTAACCCGCTATTTGTTGGGAAATGCATATGTAAGTAGCTTTTTGTAATTGTTCTCGAAGCTTTCAGACAGATATCCCCTGGGGTAGCTGTGAATTTCAGGAGGCTGTGTGATGATATTGTTTATTCAAGTTACATTTCAGCATTCTTTACACCACTACTTTCAGCACCTGGGACTTTGTCTAATTGGTTCTGTAAATTTATTTCACTTGCCAGTAAATTAATTTCACTTTCTATGTGGAAATGGTGCAATACATGAAAGAGAACATCTCACTGTGCACCAAAAGAGTTGTACAATTGCAGTTTCCTGTGGCTCACCAAAGTTCACCTTTGCCATTGCCAGCATAGAGAGTCAGCTTGAGATTCAGAGTTCCAGGAGGGAAGTCCAGAGTTATTTTGCTGAGGAAGGTTTTGCTGTTTCACTGATCTGAAAGGTCCAGTTGCTGGTTTCACCTCACCCTCAGGTTTGAACATAGCCAACTTTATCCTTTTATGTGCAATAAGAAAGTATTGCAGTGGTCAAGAGTGATTCCTCATCCTTTATGAAGGTTGATGCTATCGAGTTATTTGTCACCTGTCCTCTGACCCACTTGTGGGTACCAGCTCTGGAATGGTTTTTCTTTTGAAGAAATACATTTGGGATGTTTTCTTAAGAGCAGTTGGAACTCCTCAGTTTTTGACCTCTGGAAAGAAATCCACAGCTGACAGGTTGTTTATTAAGAACTGTACATCCCACATAGAAACCCACCAGGAAAAAAAGTTTACAAGTCTCTCTAAACTCAGAAAGTATCTATTTTAACTTTGAGCATTGTATTTGGAATAAAACTAAATATGGCACCAACTGGCATGATTATCATGAGGTAATTGGACCCAAGGGATTAGAAGCATTTGGCTACAAGGCGTACCTGCAACAACCCAGACTGTAAATTATAATAATTACTTCACAATAAAAGTCTGCAGAGCTGCACTTTATTTCCCAAGTTCCTTGAGGTTAGCAAAATGCTTTTGGATACTTTCAGCAATTTAATTTCCTTCATAGCCTAAGGTTACTTCTATTAACATCAGTTTGATGAAGGAGTGAAATGAACAAATGCAAATATAACTGAATTTGATTCTACAGATTCAGGGCTGATTTTTAAAGAAGATGGTTATGCCCAGTATTGTTTAAATATTTCTCATTTTATTTCCCAGACCGATTCTGCAGATGCTTTGTGCAAGTTTTAGTGGTTATTATCTGTAAAGTCGCATTTCACTGAGAATTTTAAGCAAGCCAAAGAATTTTGATACATTAAGGTCAGAAGCTGAGGAGGGTAGGAGGAATCTATGAGGTAGCTTTAAATACTTAAGCCTTTTACCCTGAGCTTTACATACCTTGGATATTTTCATGTGATTAATATTTCTATGCTTGCTATAACTGTGTAGCCTCAACTGCTGACAGTGACACTTTCTGTGAGAAACTCCTCACATTTAGACTGGAAAATGTGTGGTAACCTGACAAGGGGAAGGGAGAAACCTCCAGGGTTGTAAAAATGAGAAGGGTGGTTTGTAGCTTGTGTGGTGAAGGAGGCAGTTCTGGCACTGCTTCCTTGATCTAGTAGGAGAAAATAACACATTGAAATTTGGCATATGTTGTCTTGCACATATCAGAATTTCCATAGTAGTGAGGTAAGGAGCAAATGTCTTTCACCTGTATGCAGCTCATCATTGGTAAGGACTCTGAGTGTGTTCTCTGCATCTTCGGAGTCTAAAAAGTTCATTTATTGTCCATGAACAAGCAAGCTTTTAACTCTTTGAGTCAAAAAGAACAGGCTGTGCTCTCACAGATTGTATTGCTTTGTGATCTGCACCACAGAGCTGACTTGCCCTTTACTCCATGCATTCCAAGCTTAGTTCGTGTGCAAGTCCCAAGCTTATTTCATCTGCAAGTGGTTTGGTTTTTTGGGGTTTTTTCTGTGATTACCAATTGAAGTATTTGATTTGTAAAGTCTTTTTGGAAATATTAGATGCCTGGATTCATACTTCCCTTAGATTTGAGGCTTTAGTGGAGCAAATTATGCTGTGGCTGTTGGGGAGAGGAGAATGGGGTAGGGAAGAAGGGGAAAACCCCAAACCTTTGATCTTTCTGTTCTCTCTTTCTTTTGGTACCTAAGAATATCTTCATCCAGTTAATCCCCTTCACAGGGTGCTGTTAACTCAGTAGATGATTACACAGTTCTACAGTTCATCTTTTCTCAGAAATTAAATACTTATTTGGCTGCGCTTCTTTATGACTAAAGAAGCAACTGAACCTAATTTTTAAACAAATCTGAAAAGCAAATTTTTTTTTTTTCTACCCAGGTGTAAGGTCTGTGAATATGCAGGAATTTGAGATTATGTTTTCTTTGCTCCTTTCTGAAAATATAGGTTGAATTTGACTTACTCTCTGAAACTTACCTATGTGTAAGAGTTCAGCTGAGCAGGGCTTGCCAGTGCAGCACTGACCAAAGTTGTGCAGTTATTCATTATTTCCACCACAGAAATATATAATGCTATTACGACAAGACCAGAGTATCTTTATAACTCCAGGAAATCAAACATCAGCCACCCAAAACTAATAGCCTGTCATTACATTTCTGTTTATCAGAGAACAAAATTTTGTTCTTGCTGACTTGAAAAAGATCCCTGGAGTAAAGGCTTCTATAATGTGCATAAATCATATTCTCCATCAACTAACTTAATGATGTTTTGGGGGTGGCATCATTAGACTTCCACACTGTATTTTTCCTGACAAGGGATGAAAACTCTGGTCTGATTATCCAGGAACTGAATAACAGGGACAAATAAATAATATTCAATTAGATGTTTTTATTACCTTTTCCTGAAAAACAAGCAAATAACAAATAGCAAACAACACTTCTCTGGGAGCTGATTTTTACTAAAAACCCAGTCTCCAAGAGCATATTCTTGTTTTCAGTAGAACTAGAGCTAGATTTTTTAATTTCATTTTTTGTTTACTATTCTTATTGTCCATTCTCATAGACAGGGTGGATAAAATACTAGGGGTATTGTCATTGTGGGTAGATTGATGATTTGTCTTCATGCTTCTTGAAAAACTCTTCAGGACATTGATGAAAATCGAATTGATTTTGTGTTTACTGCACCTGCAGTGTTGTTTCCCCAAAAGCACTCCTTGTCTCTTGTCTAGGTGGTATGCAGTGCCTTTCCTTTCAAGAAATCTAACAAGAAGCATTCTTTCCATCTTCTGCTTTTATAAATTAAAGCATCAAATCTTAAATGCTTTTAAAACAACTGGAACTGCTGATCGGTATAAATGTATTAATTGCATTTACAGTAACCAACTGGTGTATAAGTAGTGCTACAAGATGACATAAACTAAATTTTGGATGTCCAGAGGATATGGTGCTTCAGTTTGTGCCACAGAACTATGGTTGCCATTTCTGCTCTAGCAAGGAAGAACAGTGAGATGTCTCTTGATCACTTTTAAGCCCCAGTTGCACCAATAAGGGAATATTTCCTTCTAGGAAGGATGACTGTAACTTCCACCTCCTTTAAGATTAATTTCCCTGGAATGTACCTGAAATTTGAATCCAATGTCCTCTGAATACCACGACTGAATCACCCACCTTAAGGAAGGAAAGACATGAACAAGTGCATGCCAGATCCCTCTTGTTCTGACACCACTCTGCACAGGCAGGGGGATCCCCTCATGTGGAGAAGGTGGGGCTCAGGAAAAATGGGAAGTTTGGGCTGCTGATATGAATCTCATGTCTGAATTATTAATCTCTAATGTTAATGAATTAGTTTGTCATTCATAGTCTTCCAAGCTGACCCTAACTGTTCCATTGCTGAAGTGTATTTCTGCTGAACCACACACCATTGTTAATTTTTGACTCATCCTTTTAATGCCTTGAAATGCACACCTTGCTTTCCTTTTAGGGTTTGCACAAAACTGAGCATTCTTGGTTTTTAAAGCAGACATTGGATGAAAGTCCTGCTAAAAGCACATGAGGCATTTGCATTGCTATGATAAATCTTTGTGTCCTATCCATAAACACAGAGTTCAGGCAGCAGAGTCAATAATCACAACATCATGAATCATTTGAGAGTGTTGGTAACTTGTGCACACTCTGCTGAGTTCCTGCGTGTGCCTCAGCAGCTGCTATTATATAGAATTTTATAGGATCAGAACCACCCTAACAGTCCATAATGACAGCCATTCATGCTTTGCTGCCCTCTGCTCTGCCAGCTCTCAATCTTCAGCTAGAAAATTAATGAAATTGCTGACATTTAAATGTCTTCTCATCCATACTCCAGATAATTACCTGTATATACTGTAATGATTTCCCCACACACTTCATGCAATTAAAGACATCAGCAATTTGTCTTTCTTCTACAACATTTGAGGAAGCATACATCTTAGGGCTACTTGTGTCAAAATATTATTGTCCCCTCTAATTTGGAAAGCTTCCTAATATAATATCTTTAGAACATGTTGGGCTAATTTAGCTATTTAAGAAAAACCTAAATGGCTTAAATTTGCCCAAGTTTTCTTTTGAATGCAGTTTTTCAATGAAGCTGCTCATCTATATCAAGCAAGTGCATATCTTTTCAAGCCTAGAAGGGAAATTTTTGGTGCCTGTTGAGAAAAAGTAATCTGATGGGTTTTTAGATACCTTCACCTGGAGTCTAGTATTAAATAGAAGGTATTTAGATATTTTGAGGACTGTAACTTCAGATATGAGTGACTGTTCCGCTAGAAGGCACACATTTTCATACTTTTTTTGTGTGTGGCTCTCTGAGCCTTCTTGACTGACAGATTACTTCATTATAATTTTATAATTTTCTCCATTGAATATCCAGTTTTTTTCATTGCACACCTTATCCGGTTGGTGCTTTTTGTCTGGGTTGTCACTTGCTCCCCTCTCCTGTCATGCAAGAGTGGCCATGCTGAAGCAATGCTCATCATAGCTGACCAGGTGGTTAAACTAAGCCTGAAGTTAGGATGAAGTTTAACTCCCTGTGGTGCTGTTTGTCCTTAATGCCTGGTAGAGGTGGGGCTGGTCTGGACTGTGGGACCTGATATTAGCATTTCTGTAACTATTTGTTTTTCGTTTCTTCTAGAGAGATGAAAGAAACAGTACCTAAGAGCCATTAAACCAGAGATTCATTTATTTCACAGAATTTCTACTCATAGTGGAACATTGTGACTGGGTAGGAAGCCAAGTAGATTACTTTTTTTTTTGCTTCCATGGCAGAAACATTCTTTTTCTACAACTTAAGGCTAATGGTTGATAATGACTGTTACAGGTTTTTTTTTTTTTTCTGGTGAATGTTACGCTGTAAATTTTGTTCCACTACTTCAAATAGATGCTAGGAGTTCTAATTTTACAGTTTCTATTGCATTTTCAGGTCTTATAAATCAAACTATTGCACATGGTTACACATACATATATTTTTATTATTATTATTTCAAGTTTAAAGGTCTTTAAACCTGTGTCAATTCTATTAAAATTCAGAACAGGATCAGTGGTGACCAGGTTGTGATATTTAGCGGTGAAAACTGTCTGTTTTCCATCATAAATCAATAGCTAACACCTATTCATCCCACACAGTCCATCAAAGAGCCCTGCATGTTTGTAATGTTTTTCTCCATGAATTTTAAGCAGTGAGCTGAATACTTTACATTCAAAATACCTTTTCCAGTCCCAGCTTCCTTATAAAAAACAAGTTTTAGTGTCATCCCATGTTTTGTTACCTGTGTTTGAGTGTCAGCTGACAAACTTGTGAAGCTGATCAGTTTTCTCAATCCTTCAGAGGGGAAAGGAAATGTTGAAGGGATTTCCTTATTCAGATATTGGTAGATATAATAGCAAAATCCCTCCCCATTCCCATTTGGTTGGATGAAGTGAATTATGCTAATATTTCTAAAGTACTTTGGAGTTACAGAATGTTCTACAAGTGTGTTCAGACAGCCATTTGATACCGAGGGGCTGTTTGTAGCTTGTTGTAGTGAGGAGAAGGTGCCCCAGGCCAGGCTGGGTGAGTCAGGGTCAGCTGGAGGAAGGTCAGCAAGGCCAAGTGCCAAGTCCTGCACCTGAGTCACCACCAGCCCATGGTTTCCTCTCCTCTCCCAGATTCCTTCACCAAAGGGTTGTCAGATATTGGAACAGGCTGCCCAGGGCAGTGCTGGAGTCCCCATCCTGGAGGGGCTCAGAAGAGGTGCAGATGTGGCACTGAGGGACACAGTTTGCTGGTGAACAGGGCAGTGCTGGGGTCATGATTGACCTCAATGATCTGAAAGGTCTTGTCTGACCTAAATACTCCTATGTTTCTCTGATGGTCTAAGTATCACACTACAGACAGCAACATGGCTTTCAGTCAGGGGACAAAGCCAGTATTGCAGGATTCCACATCAAAATCTTTCCATTAATTTGGGAACCAGCAGGCCCACATAATGCTGTGCAGCTGGAGCATTTCCTAGCCTGGAGATGTAATGAGCTATTAGCATACTACACTGTCTGGAATTTTTCTTTATACTTCAAAAGGGAAATGGAGATGAAAAAGCACAGAGATGAAACACAAATTTTCCCCATTCCTCAGCTGTTGAAAATACAAAAGGTCACAATTGAAAGCTAAACTGCAGGTTTGACTCCTGGTGAAGAAAGGCTGTTTCATCTCTTCTGTCTTGGAGAAGCTTAGATCTTTAGGAAAACACTCTGGTACCATCTGCAGCACCAAGTGGTTGAGTGGCAAGCTGTTAAGAGGAGATGTGGGTTTCTGTTTTGATGTATATGCATCACTATCAAGGTTCAGAGAGCCATGCCAAAAGTATATTGATATAAACATAGTGGATTTTTTTAAACATTAAATCCTAACTTATTTCAAAACCAAGTTTCCTAGCCGTTTGTATAATAAGGTTTATTTCTGAGTTTCAATCTCAACCTTTAAACAGAGGGTTACTCAGTCTCCTGTTACTTTACAGGTTTTAGAAGTATTTGCCGTCCTAAATGAGAACCTTGTCAGAAATTTCCATGGACGCTTCACTCTCAGCTACCTTTTTATTCTATGAAAGTAGATGTAAGTTAGGTATTACTGGGAGACTCTATCAAAGTTCAAAGGCAGAAATCCTCACTTTTCCAGATTAAATCAAACTGGCATTTTAGGCTTTTTTCTGGTTCTGTTCTTATCGTTGCAGTTTTTGGAGACCCCATGGCAAGAAAATTTAAGTGCATGTTCTAAATACAGCTGGTTATCTATTGAGACTTAAATATTTTGTTTTGTCTTTATGTTGCTTAGTTCTTGTATATGGCTCTGACATGAGTGTTTCATGAATATGCAGGTTAGGATTTCGGAAACAACACGTAATGAGAACCTACCCCTGGAAACAGAGGATATCTGCAAGGAAATGGAATTTTTGAATGGTCTCATTATCCTAAGGATTTTTGCCTACACAGGCCTGTGGGAATATGTGCTGTAGCAAATGTAAATGAAGGCACTTACTTTTCATAACCCCATAACTACAAAATAAACGCAAAATGTTGCTGTCTCCTTAGAACAGAAAATCAGGTTTACCTCTCCATAGTTTGCAGGAAACCACTTGATTGCACAGCTGTTTTTCAAGTGAGATGTTATGAGTTATTCTAAAACATCTGAGCCTATGGCTGCTGCTCCTCTGAGGTTTTGACATCCACAGTGTGTAAGTTGTTGAGCATAACTGCACAGCACTGTCCTTAGGTCAGTCCTTGGTTGCAATTAGGGAGAAAGGGTTGTAATGCTGAATTTCAGGTCACCAGAGCTGCTGATTTTAGGGGGAGTTCACTCCCCTGACAGCAGCCAGTAATACTTTAGACACCTCTTCTGTAGCCTCCCAGTGCACAGTGAGGATCAGAAAGGTGTTTATCCTTTCACATTTTATTATTTGATGAGCATATGGAGCAAAACAAAGCCTGACCCTTCACCTCTAGTCTGTTAGCAAAAACCAAGATTCTTACAAAACCAAGCTAAAATATCAGGAGGATGGCATTTGGCAGCTGTGTAGTTAACTGGATCTTGCTCATCCTGGTAACGCAACGTATGGGTTTGCACAAAAATTCTTCCCTCCTATTAGCATGTTGTTTTCAGAATTATTTCTAGTGTTGGCCTGAGTTATAGAATTATCTCATTTAGGAAAGAGTTGGGTAAAGCCTGTTGCAAGCATCCTAAAGTCTTCAGCAGGGTTACAAGTGTAGAGGCTTGCAGGATCAATGCCTTATCATGTGTAAAGCATATAAGATTCAATGTAAAACCCTGGTGACCCTGCTTGAGCAGGAGCTGCTTCCAGCCTCAGCCATTCTCCAGCTCTGTGTCCTCTTACTGTACTGAGCTTTCTTTTCTTTTTTTCAGTAGTTCTGTGTAGGTAGTAAGAACAGGCAGTACCAGACTTCATTAGCCTCTACATTTCTTTCATTTCATTTTTTCTGAATTCTGTAATCTTCATTTATTAACTCAGAACATGCCTGGCTTCTGAGGACAGCTTTTGTAAACAGTCTAGCCACAGCTTAAGCTATTAGAGGTGATGAATGGTAAAGGAGAAGTCACTGCTTCCATTCTGTGTCCTTTGCACTGTGTAGAAAAAGCTGATTTCCTACAGGGGTGTTTCAGCTGTGCTGTTGGAATGTCTAGCTGGAGAGCCTCATATGATCCCTTGGAAAGTGATAGGTTAACATGTTCTGGAGAGGGGATAAAGAGCTCTGAAATGGCAAAAGCTTCCTTAAAAGTGACTGAACTTATTGAGGCCTGATGAAACTGTGATCCAGCTCTCAGCAGTAAAGTAGAAAATCACAGAGTGTCCCAAGCAAAGCATTTTACAGGCAAAACAAGAGCCTGCAGAACTCGAGTGTAAGTGCATGGTGCTGTAAATACTAATAGCAGTGCTATCACTTAGCTATTAGGTCTAATTAACTTGATGTAGACTATTTGGCAATAATAAGTTAATGTTACAATCCTAGGAATTAGAACATGACAACATTACACCCCTGTTGATAAAGATGACGCAATTATGTTCAATTACCTGTGGGGAGATATATTGGTTATTAAATCCTGCTATCTATGAAAAGCAAACTCACATGTTTCCTTAGAAAGAAATTGCTTCATCAATAACAGCTTCACCCCCTTATTACAGCAGGGCTGCTGTGCCTGCTGATGAGTTGGATCTTTGCCTTACTTTGTTTTTAATGTAACAGATGTGCTGCTTTATCTTGCTGTACACTGAACAAATCCAGGAAACACTTGATTTTCCTGCTATCTCTCGAATTTCCACGCCCCTACCATTTTGAGTGGACTGCTAAAAATCTTCCCAAACACCTTTGTCTAAACTAGATGAGATCAAGTTCATAGCAAGAATTTTAAAAGAAAGCATTCTTTGCAAATGCTGTGTTCAGAACATGGATTTGGGTGTGTTGGATGCAGTGACAAGGCAGGATTATGCTGCCTGCCACTAATCAAGTTACAAAATGAATTTGGAAAAATGCAAGATTTTAGGGGCTAAGGTTTAAATGTTCTCCAGGTTGTGAGTCTGCATGTAGTTTACCTTCTCAGTCATAACAGTTTTACTGCACACAGCAGAAACTACTGTGGAAATGACATCCCACAAAATCATTGCCAACTGGCAACTGAGACCTAAATTTGGAAATCCATTCAGCTTTTCTGTTAATCAACTGCACTTGATAAAATGGGCAGTGGTAAATTAAAATTATATATTAGTGAAGTTGCAGTTATCTATTGCTGTATAAAGATAGCACTGGTAAAAATCAATTCTTTCCCCTGTTTAATTAGCCTTCTTCTGTATTATAAATGTAATTAAAATGCCATTAGTGGCATATTTCTAAAGAAATCAATTCTATTCATAAAATATTTCTCACAGGGAAAAAAACCAAAACAAAACCAAAAACCCAAGCTAAAACAACAAACCAAAAAATAACTGCATAAGGTGGATATAAGGAAGTTATGCTTTACAAAACAATCATATTGCTCTCATTTTTGCTCTTTTCCCTCTTACTTTAGAAATGTCAGAAGGCCATCAGAGCAGCTGTTTGCCTAATCAGAGTAGAGCTGAATTTCTACATTAAAAGCAAGATGCAAACTGATTTTCATGGTGTCCTTTATCTTTCTCTCTAAATTCTTGCTCAGTTGGAGTTTTATTGGCTAGTTGGACCTAAACCTTCAGGTTTTCAATGTAGGGCTTTTCTTTTTTATTGGGAGGATTTCATAATAGTAGCACCTAGAAAAACAGGCTCTGATCAGCTGATCTGAATGATTCCCACCTATGCACTTAGAATTCCAATAATGTTCCTGGAACTGCTCGAAGCAAGGCTGCTCAGGGGCACCTGGGAACAGCAGCCTGTGGTTTGTGGGGAGATTAAAAATATCGCTTTGTCAGGATTGCTTAATATGTAAAACATGTTGTGGAAACCTTGGTGCTCAGGGGAAGAGCATACATTTTGCTTTTATATTCCCATTATGCCAGGAGCTTTGCCAACTCATAAGCAAAAATACTATTTTCTATGTTCTCTGAATTTAAAACAGGCAGCACACTTGAAAAAAGTATTCTCTAGGGTTGTGTGACCTATTGGGTTGAGTGTTTAATTTGTGAAAGAACTTGTGAAAGGCAAAAGAATCCTCCATTTCTGGTAATGCTGGGGGTGTTCATTAGGATCTGGCATGTCTGAGACCTTTTTTGCGTTCAGAACTGGTGATTCAGTTGGTTTTTCCTACCCACTTCAGATCTGTGGTGCTGTACTCAGAAATGAAATCTCATTGGAGAAAAATAAGGTGATATTTTCGCAGTCAGATCACTGTGAACTGATTAACAAGAGAGAGAAAATGAATGGGGAAAAAAATCTGGAAAGTAGCATTTCCCACCTCTTTTATCTTCTGAATGTCTAAAAATGCAGATAAAAATGATGCATATCTATGGAGATACATATAGAGTAGTTTACTATCCATAAATCTACTCAAGCCTGATTTACAGTTTGTTGAAACTGATGAGAAGTTTTTCAATTATCTGTGGCTCATTGCTAGAAGATACATTGTTCTGAAGCCAGATTTATGGACTTTGGCTTTTCTATCATCATTTTAAAACATTCTTTAGATAAAGAGATGAAAATCGAGGTACTCGTTGTCTAATAATAATCAATTTCCTTTTACATGGATCTCATTTTCTTTCAACCCTTAATTTTGTGGCACAGTGTGAAGCATCCTCTGTGGATTATGAAAGATCCAAAGAAACTGCATTTGTTTTATTCCACCTGGGGTTTTCTAACAGTCTGCGAGGGCTCAGCTGGACACTTACATGGCCATGGGATAAAACCCCAATATTGAGGGACATGCAATCTAAAGTTTGTTTGCACTCCAGAGTGAAAATAGCAATTCCTACCTAGTGGCTCTCCCTTATCACAGAATTTTTAGTATTACCGTCAGACTTCCTTTTCTATCTCAGTAGTGTCTTTGTGGAGCCATTTGGAGTCTTTGGTTGGTTGGGGTTTTTTGTGACTTTGGGGTTTTGGTTGGTTGGGTTGGGGTTTTTGGTTTGGTTTTGGGGTGGGGGGGATTGTCCTCTTGGCTGGTTGGGGTTTTTGTGGTGGGTGCTTTTTTGTTTTAAAGCAATCCCAAGACACATTTACAGTTGTTTTAAACCAGTAGCTTCATCTCAGGGCTGTCAGATGTGACAATTAGTCAGTGTTGGGGTACTGAGGGACATAGGGCTTGTGGAATTGCCCCACTGCGTTTTGTGGTTAAGCCGAATAAACAGGATGATTTGCAGGCTCTCAGTGCTCATCTCAGTGCAGAAAGTGGCTGTCAGTGCTAGGGCTGGCCTGTCAGGAACACAGAGCAGTTTTCTGCTGTCAACACTTTAAACTCAGTTTGGTCTCTGCTCAGCAAATCCCTTCCCACCCTGGTGTTCTGTTTGTATCTCTGTAGGTGAAAATGGGGGTAAGAACCTCTCCTGTGAAGCCATGGACAGAGGCAGCTGGTCATCACTGAAAGCTCAGCTCCTGAGCTGCTGGCAGGATTCTGTTTGTTTTCTGTCTGTTCTCTCTGTATCTGACAGTAGCACATGGATTAATTGTTATATGTTGTCCAGTGCTTCTGGCAGTGAATGATACTACATGGCAACACATTCAACCCACCCTGAGTTTAGAGGAAGGAAGAAAATCTAAGCCTAACTCAGACATTGCTATGTACCAGATTCTATTACTAAATAATAAAGTCATCATATTTCTGTAATTTATGCTCTCTGTGCTTCCCAAGGCTAGTAAGCACTTCTCTGCATTAAACACTTTTATGTTCATTTTTAAAAGCCAGCACTGTTCTAATGTACAGAAGTACTTCAGCCTCTTCCTTGTTGGGATTTGAAGAGGATGTTCAACCTGCCTGCTGAGATGCTGAAGTCTTAGTGGTGCCTTCACCTTGTAGATGTAGTTGCTACTTTATGGTGATTGTTTCCTTCTCAGCTGCTTTTTTTTCTTCCCTGTGGGTGTCTTTTTCAAAGTACTGTTTCCATTCAACTGTCGTTTAAACCAAAATAACTCAGGTAATTATCAGAGAATCCAGCCCACCGTGCCAGCTAAAGGATCATGAAACTGTGGCATATTTTCCCTCTACTGTCTCATTGATCGTTTCCAATCCTGCATTTTATAATATGGTAGATTACAGAAGTTATTACTAGATACTGTGTGATCCAGTGTGGGGGGGAAATCCTTATAGTCTATAACATTTTTCAAGGAAGGATCCTCAATTATTTGCATCTCAGAAGAGTTAAGCTGGCTCTGCTGGGACCGGGTTGACCTAACTCAACTAGGAAGAATAATATTCCTTCACTTCTGCAGTTTCCACTTGTATGAGATATTAGAGTTAATTACATGGAACCATCACTAAGGATGTGACATTATTTTACAGCTCTCACATTAACTAAATCCAGTGTACATTAGGAAAAAAAATTGTATAAAAAGGCTTTCTTGAACACAGTTTTACATAATGCAATATGTAAATGAATTTTCTGTGGAAGTGGTGATCAGGAAAGCAAACAGCAAAATCATCTCCACTGCTGTAGACAATTAACTCTGTGCCCTCACAATGTGCTAAATATATCCCACAGTTTTAGCTGTGGAGAGACTTTTTATACTAATGAGTTGGTTTGACAGAAAGTTTGGGGCTTTTTTTCAAAGTCAAAAGAGAGTTTACCAAAAGGTTTGATTTCTCAAGTGCCACTCTTGCAAGTATCTGGTATAACAGGAAATAGGGAGGAGAGATAGTGTTTAATGTGTTGTGATTTTACACAATGGTTAGTTTACAAAAAGTACTTCTAAGAAGATGCTGCAACTTCTGCATTTGTTTTCCAAGCCTAAAATTTTTCAAGTTCTCGTTAGATAATAGAAGTGAGGAATGGCTTCTCTGCTGTTTTGGTTCAGCAAAGACAGTTCAGCTGGGAAAAAGAATTGAACTGGAGTCTCCTTTGGCCTGTGTACCAAAGGCTTTTCAGTATGAGATGTAGTTCTGAAGTTCTGGTCAAGGTCATCACCTTTGATATGATTTATCCTGGATATTCTCCAGTTTTGTAGGCACTTGTAAAATAATTAGCCGTGATTACCCTGATAACTCGTGAGTACAGCCTGCTTGAGGCCAAATTGATCTGTAAGCACAGATGAGGTCTCTGCTTGCTAAAGGACTACTGCGTGGAAAAGGGGGAGCTACAGCATTGAACTTCTAATTTTAAACTTGCTAAACCCAGACTTTTTATGACAACAGATAGTTTTAACTATTATTTTTAAAGTAACTTAGGTGAAGTCCAATGACTCAACAGAGTGGTAGAAAATAGTTTTTTCTGTATAACTGCCCATTTGCAGGCAGTGGGAGACAAAGAGTATAAAAGATACAGGAAGTGTCTTTCTGTTGGAATCTGCCATGGATAGTCAGCATTTAATAATATAAATAATGCTGCATCATTCAGACATAACCTTTCCACATCCTGCCTGGACGTGCTCTCTAATTTTAGAACACATTGCTCTTTGTATGTAGTAGGTCAGAGGATAATGTTACACTCTGAATCAGCTTCTTCTCTAATCTTTCTAAACCTTTTGCACAGAAATGCAATTGTCACCCATTCAGTGTCACAATTTGCAGCAACAGGATGAGCAGTATCTTTTCACCCTTTTTGATTATCATCATGGAAGAAGAAATATCTGTTACCATTATTTTTCCATTCTGAGTGGATTATTATACCCAATGAGAAGTGAGGGATGTGTGTTGTGACCTGATTAGCACTACTTGCTGCTGCTTCCATCAGCTGCACATTTCTCAGCACCAGCTTCTTAAGGACAGAGTTTCCTTAGCAGCTTTCATCTGTGGATCTTTAAGAGGTTTAATTACTTAGTAATAGCTGTGCATTAAATTAATTAGTTAACCCATATTATATACCTTTGTGAAAGAACCAAAGCATTTTTAATCTCAGATAGGGAGAACTGCTGCCCCAGAGATTAACACTTATCTCACGAAGCATGTGTGATAAACTGGGATATGGGTGCTTCAGATGACTGACCTGATTTTCATGGATGTTGCATATGTGAAATCTAAATTGGCTGTCTGATTTAATGAGCTGGGGAGGCTGTTTTAAATTATTTGCCCACAGCTGCTCGATGACCCTGATTATTTAACTCTCAGTCCCTTGCTTTAATGATACAGCATGCTTTGCTCTAATGTGGAAAAAATGTGGGTTTTGTTGCCATTAAGACATTTCTGTCACATAGAAAAAAATCCAGCGGTTCTCTTCATAGAGAAGAATCCAGCAATATTTGGATAGAAAACCCAGTGTACCATGCTTCCCTATTTCCCTAAAAATAGGGAAAAATATGGTGTAAATTTAAAAAATATGACATTTTGAGCCCCCGTTTTGGTTCATTAGCTTCCACTCTCTTGGAAGAGAATGAGCTAAGTGAGAGGTAAAGGACCTGCTTTTTGCCAGTCTTTCTCAGCTAAAACAGAGGTGAATGTGGCTGAAGTTTTTCCAGTAAAATCTGCTTTAGAATAAAAGAGTTGCCACTGATACTAATGAGAAAAAATCTCATATTTTTACCAGAGTCAATGAAAAACCCTTTTACTTAAGTCAATGTGCCCTCTATTTTCTCTGTAGTTTTTGCAGTGTTTGCACTACTTTATCTGCAGTTTTTCTGCTTTATTTTACTTTTTTTTCTGAGAAAGGGTTGATAAATGGCTGCTCCTACAAGATCTTGAGTATGTAGCAGATGACACAGAGAAGCATGGCTTATATTGGTGGTGGTATCAGCCCAGAGCAGCTTACTCTGTTAATTATTGGGCCTGGCTAGCAGGAGAAAATCTTACTGTATCTTGTGAGAGGCGTTTTCAGTAATAGATAATGAATTAACTAGAGGGAGGTTAACAAAACAGTACACATCAGAACATAAACCTCTTCCATTAAGCACTAACTGCATGAATTGCCCCCCTCTCTTTTTCTTTTGGAGATAAAAATAGATTCATTAAAGTAGTTCTAAATATTTTATCACCTTTAATGTACTCGTGCAGACAAGTCTTTGCAATACAGTCTCAGACATAATTCCTAAATGAGCTCTCTCCTTCATAAAAACTCTCATTAATCTGTCTAAAAGAAGACGTATGTCTGTCTGCTCAATGCAACTGCTGTCAAACCTGTGATGTGTTGGTTTATGTGTAATAAAATAAAGCAGCCTAAACTCTGTAGATAGAAACATTAATGACAGAATTATAGTTCCTGAAGCCAACAGAACACTTGCCTTGTTTTCTACGGAGAAATAAGGTTCTTGTGGTTTTGAAGCAATGAGTGCCTCTCATAACTGAGATGAGTGGTCATGGAGTGCACTCAGTGTCCTTCTGTAAAAGAGGCCAATTCTCCTCCCAAGTAGTGGAAAACTGGACCTTATTAAAACCATTCTGAATTTGCTTCTAACTCCAGGGATGTGACTGATGAGCCATTCTTTTTGAAGTGCCTAATCGCTATTTAGATTACAGGTGTTACCTTGATAACTGGAAATTATCTTCCCTTTGACAGAATTTGTCACATTGTGACATCTTGTGGAACAAATCATTCCTAGTGCACTTGGTTACATCTTCTGCCCAGCAAAGGGCTGCTGTTTTGGGACAGGCAGAGAGACCTTTTTCAAAAGGTCCTAATTATTCACTTCAGGACAGTAATACGGTATCAGGACTTGTCTTCATGGCATAAGAAAACACCTCGCAAAAATCCAAGACACTTCAGGCAGAATTAATTTCTCTGTCAGGTAGCTGTACATGGAAATGTAGCATCCTCTGTTTCCAGGCTGTTGTGGATAAAGAGGTAAACATTTACTGTGGGGAGCTGTACCTTCACAGACTGTCTGTTCAGTCTCTCTTTAGCGTCCCATTATAAATCCTTACTTGATGTGAATGGTAGTGAAGGAAGGAAAGGCTTTCCTGATTTACAGTAGAATCTCCAAGCCTTTAATGTTTCAAGGATGGATCTTATCCTCTCCTGGTGTAAAGATTTTGCTCTGAGGGGCAGAACAACTGATACTAGCAAAGTTCCAATGGCTTTAAAAAAACAACAGCAAAGCAATGACATAATTAAGTTGGTTCTCCTGCTGGCAATCCATGCATGGGCAGCTATAGATAGACCTGAAGGAGCACACTTGGATCACTGCTGCAATATGGAAGATTTGGTGTGTGGCACAGAGAGAGCTGTGATCTCTGGAGTATTCCCATGGGCAGGTTGCATACAGTTAGTGAGCAGCTCCTGGAAGAAGGATGCTTCACCATCATTTGACAAAAAGGTTTTGTTGTTGTTTTACTCCCAAGTTTGTAACTTTTCACAATTCCCTTCTCTTGTATGATTCTAAAGCAAAAGACAAGTGTGTTTTTGCACAGAACATGCATTCTATTTCTATTCTATTGTGGTTAGGTAAGGGCTCAAGCTGGTGCTTTTGTACAGAACCAGGCTCTCTTTCATACAGTCCTTTATTCTGGACTTTGAGTTTGCACTAGGCTTGCAAATAAATAAAAAGTGCAGCATACCTGAATGCAGTGATGATGGAGCACAGTAAATATAAGTGTATGTGTGGTCCCTGAATAATAGTCAAGAAATCCAAGATGGTTTTTGAAGGAGTACAAGTTGATATTTTTAGAATGTCTAGTTTATACATAAATATTGATAAGTTCCAATAAACAAACCATTAAAAACCCTTTAAATGCATTAAGATGCCTTCTTGAAAGGCCATTCCCACTATCAATACCTTTGTGCTGGTTGTACTTTTGTATTAAGTCAAACAATGAGCACTGTGATGGAGAAAAGACTTGTCACTCAGTAGAGTGTGGAGTGATGTTTGAGACATGAAGGAATTTAAATGATTTCCAGAAGAGAGGAAATTATGGGGAGAAAAAAATCAATGTTATAAATATAAGGTTAAAAGGTCACCTGTTTGGAGCAAAACGAATTGTTCTCAGCTAAATCTATTTGCTTTTTGTAGTTTAAAACCTTTTTTTCATTTAGAATCAGAGCAAACTCATATTTTGAAATCTCAGAATATTAGACAAGTGGAATTCTTGTTCTACAAACAGCTCGGAGGAAAAATCTGGAAATACAAATAGCATTTGGAGAGAAAAACAGGATGCAACTCTTAAGGTAATTGTGAGAGAGGTACTTCTCCAGGAAAAAAAAATGTTTTCTGCTGCCAGCAATTTAAAACTCTTATCCAAAGTCTGAGGCTTTTTAAAAATCTTTGTATTGATTTGGGACTTTTTTTTTTTTGGTTTATCTCTGAATGTCATTCAAAAAAAGAATTGTTGTAAATGTTTAGCAGAAGTGGCTGTTTCAGTGGTGCATTTGAGACTGAGTAATTTCCCTGTTTCAGACAAAATGATGTGTACTGAAGTGGCTGTTGCATTTGTGAGATACAGCGAAAGCTCTTTTCCTCATAAATTATGAGTAAGCTAAGAATGAAGTTATGCACCAGGAGAATGTCTGCTCCTTAAATACCTTTTTTCCATAGGTGCATACTGATGCTTTTATAGAGCTGAACTCACAAGTACTTTTGTCCTAGTTGGAGGAAAATGGGAAAAAATGCAAAGCTACTTTTTATGTGTATTCAAACTTTCAGTTTAATTTCTGTAAAAATAAATCTTTTAATGTCAAAGTGTTACTTGTGATATCTTTATAATGAAGTAAAAAGAGCTTATTGAAAAGCTTACAATATTACAAAAAGAAACTTTAATTTGAGCAGACAGTCTAAGTGGTTGGTTTTTACTTTCCTTTAATTTTACATCTCAGCAAACAAGTGTGACCAAGTGGAAGCCAATCTGAACTGGTTTGGGTAGTTTAATGTAGCAAAAATAGAAAATAAAATAGAAAATAACTTGATTAAAAACATTCCCTTTTCCAGAGGCTTGGGAAATGGGAACCAGGTGTCACTATCAGCCAAGCAGACTGAAGTCTATTTTATAGCCCTGTAGCAGGCCACAGAAGACACCCTTTTTTTAAAGGATTTCTTGGGGACAGAGTCCAAAGTGCCTCCTTTCTTCCTTGGTTGTGTTTCTCACAGCCACAGCTCCAAGTTACTGCAGCCAGAAGTGTCCCTGGAGGGATTTCTGGGGGATATCCCCACCCCTGGATCCCACAGCAGCTGCCTCCTGCCTTGTTTGCAATAAAAAACCCCAAACTTCCAGTGCACTGGGGAGTCCAAGCCATTGACTCCTACAAACCACAGGAACTTTGGGAAGTTCCCCTCAAAGATGATCAGAGAACCAGGCAAGGATTGAATGGATCAGAGGAGATAACAGAGATTTCCACTCACATCCACAGCCCCCTGAAACAGGAGCCCAGATAGAAACTGTGTTATCAGAGGTCCATCTCCCCACCCTAAGACCTCTCAATGGCTCACAGGAAAAATTGAGACCTCCCTGATCCTGCCTCAGAGCACTGCTTTGCTCTTGCAGCAAATCTTTGCGAGATTTCTTCCAGAATGAGACAAGGGATATTTCCCCCCTCATTCTTGCCAAAGCAATAATGAAATGTCTCGAACAGGTTCTCTAACTAGTGAATCTTGAACAGAGAATTTCTCTTTCCTGATTCCTGCACCGTACAAAGCTAATTTCCTTTAGGTATGAAAGGGTTGTGTAGGAATTCATCATTTTCTCTCTTCACAAAAAAAAAAAAAAAGCGCATGCAGGAAAATTGGGTCTCTGGGGGTTTGTGAAGAGCACAATTCCTACTGCATGAAATCTTTATCAGACCATCTCATTAGATGGCTCAATCTACTGAGGAACATCTTTAACCAGCTGCTGCACAGACTAAGGGAACTCCTCCTTGCAGGATTTCAAACACTTTGCTAATCATGCCTCGTAATGAGTGCTTAATGATGGAAGAGGGAAGGAGAGAGGCATTCATATTCTATTTCCTCTTTGAAATAATTTCAGCTGACCTTTTCTAAATGACCCTCAGATTAGGTTCCTAATAACTTCTAATTAATACTTTGCTCATGCTGCTCTACATAGGAAATCTGATGTCTTACTTCTTTCTAGTAGCCAGTTGTGACATGATCTTGACATCAGCAGTTGCTGTGAGGTCACCCCAAATTTATTCTAAGATGTACAATATAACTGCAAAATACAACTCTAGAAGAAATCAGCTTATAAATTGGTCTTAGATGTGCAAAATGTATTCAAAATATTCTTTTCTATGACAGAAGAATTTTTAGCAGACTTTTGTGGAAGAGTATTAAAGGTTATTATGAATGAGTCATGCTGCAAAATATGTAGAGATAAACCTCATGCTGTCTTTCATAATCGTTGATGTTAAGTTTAAGGAAAATGCATTTTTTACATTGGCAAAACCTTTATTATCAGTAGTAATGTTTATTGTACAATCATAATTGTAATTTTGTGTGGATTTTATATCTAAAGGTAGGTAACTGGAATAGCAAACTTCTTTTTCAAGATTTAAGGAAGAGATAGTTGTCTCTGGATATAAAACAGGCTTTCTCCTAAAATTATTCTGTGTGAGTGCAAGAGTCCCCATTATTAACTGGCAAATCTATGATTTCATCTACTTTGACTTTTAGCTATTTCTGATTAATCTTTTATTCTAAAATCCATTATACATGTAGGTAGTGGAGGACTGAGATGTAGTGATTTATCATTTTCCTGAGGTTCAAGCAGCAATGACATGCAAAAGCCCTCTAAGCACAGACTGGGGCTTTGGACACAACTAGACTTAATAAATTTGAAAGTGTGAGCTGCAACAAATTGACACTCATAAAATGGGAATGGAGGAGGATTTGGAAAAGGGATTTTTAGCATAGTGAGAGATTTTACAGAAATGTCTTCCTGTATTTCAGGCATTAGGAGATTATAGTGCGTGACACAGGAAGCTGGCAAATTTGCTGGCTCTGTGATATTTTGTAAATAAACGGTGCTACTAAACAGCACCACTATAATTCACAGTTAGAGTGAGGCAATGGTTCCTTTTTTGGGCAATATTTACATGATGCATTATTTCACCACAACTCTAAAATTTCTATATGCAATTACCAAGTGACCTACAAGTGAGATGTTTCTCCATGTGCTAAAAATACTTTTGAATTTTTTTACATTTATTTTAGAACTGCCTTCACAGCTCTTACCTAAGTGCAGCACTACTTGGAGAGCTCAGAGACCCCCAGTGCCCACAGCACCAGTAACGTTTACAGCCTATTGGAGTATGAATGGCAAATTGCTCAAATGCTTCCTTTTCTATCACAAAATTATCAATATTTTAGCAGCTCTCAAGAGTGTATGTGCCAGGAGCATCACCATTCACACCATTCCAGCAGGAAGCTGCTGTCTTTCTTGCATGACAGCAATGGAACAGATGGCAGATTCTGCAACAAAGTGCTGACTTCAGACTTTGATCAACCAACTCCTTTTCACCACTTGTCAATTGCTGGGAATTTTTGAATCGTGATCAAGACACTTTAGGAGTTGAGTTGAGTCATTTAAACCTTAGACTAAGGCAAGTGTGAATTACTTTCTTGTTCTATGTTCTGTATTGGCACTTTTTTCCCGGAAAGTGTGGAATTAATCTATTGGAAGTCATGATTAGAGTGGGAGGGAGCTGTGCATCCAGGCAAGGAAATATCTCTTTTTATAAGTCTATTCAGAAACTCAGTGACTTAAAATACACAACTGTTGCATGAGCTCACGCTGAAGTGATTATGAAGGATATCTTCTGAATATATTTCAGAGTTCCTATTCTATCCCAAAGATACAATTTATGTTTTCTCATCCCAGGAGTATTAAAGCCCAAGTTGTGGGTTAAGACCATTTGAACAAACAACTAAAACTGTCCTGCAACAGTGACCTGTTAGTAATTTTTTCCAATGTCACCAGTCTCTATAAAATCTTAGGTTGTCACAACAAACATGTCTCATTTACATTGGATATCTTTTCTGCCTTCTCTGGGAGCAGTAATACTTCATTTTGGAAGAAGTTGCCCAATGCCTGTTGCACTGCACCTCACAGAGGTTCCATTCCCACAACTTCCCAGAGGATGTCTGGTTCCTCCTGCTTTTATTTCAAGTGCAGCACACAGAAAAACAGGGACTATTCTTACCTTCGTGGCACTATCATTGCAATTATAATGTCTGCCCTGCCTTGACTTACTTTATCAAACACCTACATGTAATATGCTAGTTTTTATTTCTCCTTTTTTACCCATAGTGATTTGTTGGCTAAGTACTCATTGTTTAGCTCGTTTTTCGTTCTGCTGATTCTGATTCTTGTAGCTTCACATTTCACACAGCTTCAGATGGAACTCTTTGAGCAATAGGTGTGGTTTAACGTCTGTTTTACTAGAAAATCTGAATAGCTTGATATTCTGTGTCCAGTTCAACTTTCTAGGCAATATAAACTTAACTGGTGCACTCTCCTCAATTCTTGAAGTATGGGGATTAAAAATCTGTGTAATTGTGCTGGGATACACATGCACAGGCCTGTGGGAAAAGCAACAGATATGCTTTCTAGAGGAGGATTCCTCCTTAAATTTCATAGCAGATAAGTTATGAAAACACCTTCAAATGTCAAAACACCTTTTGAAGTTATGATCGAACTCAAATGTCTTCAAAACCATTCTGATAATCTTTTTTTAAATATCAGAAAAATCCATTTTTCTCTACCTGTGTTTTGGGAATGGTTCATTAAATGCCAACGTGCAGCTGTTAAGAAGATCTACCAGAAATAGTGTTGTTGAAACATTCACAAAATCTACTTCCAAGGCACAAACCCTAATAGTGGGAATGCCTTTATATTTGACTAGACAGGTCACTGTAAACAAATTCAGTTCCAAATCATGAAAATTTCCAAATTTTCCATTAAACCTGCTTATCATTTTTTGCTAAAGCAGGTCATTTGCAAAATCAAATCTTAAGCATCAGATTAAAAAAACCCCAAATATTTCTGGGTCTGACTCAGAGACAGAAAATCTGTGACCTTTGAAGTCTTCAATTACTTCCTAGAACCTGAATTTTCACCTCCAAATTTCTTTACTGAGCTTACCAAAGAACTTAGAGCAATCCCTCAGCTAAAGGTCACAGTGTTGTGTGGTGTTATCTGGGGTTTTATTATTTCCTCATAAACTATGACATTTATAAAATGTCAGCAGCTGAAGAAATCAGGGCTATATGAACATGGAGGAAGAGTTTAAAAAAAAAAAAACTTGTTTACTTTGGCAATTCCATCAGTGGTGGTTCAGAGTTATGAGTGTAACGAAAACAAATAATCTTGTTTGCAGATATTATTAATTACTGTCCCAGCTTGCCAGACGTTCATGTTAGTACACTTGGGAATAAAAATTAAGTCAAATCATACTTTATTTAGAGTGACTGTGCTATTTTCAGTGACTGTGCTATTTTCAGTGACTATAGAAAGCTCTCTCTTGTCAGAACTAAGAGTACATCTCACTTGCTAATCCCAGCCAGGGGTGATCCACACTCAGGTCATTCATTAGGATAAAAAGATCTCTGGGTTATCTGATTATGAGAAAGATTATTTGTGGGGAAAAGAGGGATAGTCATAGTGACAGATATAAATAATAAAGATAGCCTTTATTATTAAAGATATTTATTAAAGAAAGCCTTTAGAAGGCAGTATGTGAAATTATAAAAAAGGGACAGCAGAGGAGCAAGAGTGAGCAACATCCCTGACTGCAGCTTTAGACCAAATCTACCAGTATAAAGCAGTGGAAATCCTCTGTCTTCAGTTTTCTTTATTGTTTGTTTATTTTGATTTACAGCAAGATTGGGTTCAGCTCAGGTGACTAGCTTGGAACAGGTTTTCTGACTTCCACTTGGTTAAGTTACACTAATGCTTGATTGCCCATCCTCTAACCCCTGATAAACACCTACTGAAATCAGAGGGATAGAGAAAAAGAAAATCTCTATTTATCTCAATTTTTCTTTTTAATTTTTATAATCAATGTTGAGTCACTGCAGTGAGTCAGGGAAAGGAACAGCAGCTGTTACATCCATACTCCTTATTTCTGGATTCTAGGTAGATGCACTGTCTGCAAGCCTGGAGCAAAGCAGGAGGATGAAGGGTTTTGGTTAGAACCAGGCAGAGAGCTGGGCACAGCTGAGGGGGAGATCCTGACAAGAAAGATTTCTGTCTCCCCAGAACTATTGATTTTCGTGTTCTTGTGTTGGAGTTACAAGTGCAATCTGGCAGCCCTGCTGTGTTAGCAGGGACACACCTTCCCTCAGGTGTGCTTCAAGTCAGGCAGGAGGAGACACAATTCTGGGAAAACTGATTGAAATTTTGGAATGAGATTTGTAATCTGATTGAGAATCAAGAGTTTCTCATGGCCTTTACCAGAGGCAAAATCTGATCAGAAATTAGGAGACACAGTGGGGGAAAAAAAGGTGAAGAGGGGGTGAAAAGGTAGCTGACAGTAGGGATGGAGAAGTAAATGGAAAAGCAGAGAAGTGAAAAGAGGGGGTTACAGGTATAAACAGCACAAACCAATACAAAACCTCCTCTATAACTTAGGTATTTAGAGTTAAAATCAAACCTGTTCTTTACGCACAGCAATGGAACTGATATTTCAGTTACATCAGGGCAAATTCACATCTCTGTAGACATTCTTGTTTATTTCTGGGTATCTCCATGTTACATGTAATTAAATTGTTAATTGACATTAAAAAAAAGTGGAAAATATATTTTACCATTTTAGAGCATTGATCAGTTTATACCAAACTGTAGACTTTCTATTACAGTGCAAATAGGAAGCATTAATTATGTGATCACAGTGGAAATGGGTGCTGGCCATAACAAGAGAAAGGAACATGAGCAAGTCATCAGTGAAGATAGGGCTGGGAAGGGATGACATCTATTTAAAATAATATCATAGACACAGTTGTTCACATCCAGACTTGTTCTCTTGCCTCCTTATTGTCAGCAAAGGGAATCATGGCAGAGATTTACTGGTTTTTACTCTTTTTGCTAAAACTGGTATCTAAACTACGATGCTCTTTGTCTTTTTAAAATGTGTTCATAATTCTATTTGCCAGCAAAAATTGGTAACTTGCATTGAGAAGCTGATACAGGCATGTGGTCACTGAAAAGACACATGAACCGGAATAAAATAGACTCAGTTATCTGTTGACAGTGAAAGACTACTAAATATCCTCCAGGAAACATGGGCTTCAGTTCCTTCACACTTTACTAATTCAACAAGTTTGTGGCTGCAATTTGGGGCCCCTTAAATGGCATTTCATGGCTTTCATCACTTTGTATTTTTTGTTTGTTTGTTTGTTTTTTTAGGAAGTGAGATTCTGATCTCATTATCAGTGTAAAATCCTTGGAGTTGGACAAGGAAGGAAATGGGGTGTGAACAGTCGGTATTGGCTTTGAACAACTGGGCTGAGTATGGAGCTGTGCTCTCTGCTACCATGTCATTGTGATGAGATATTGAGACAAGCATGGATTTTGGTAAGATACTGCTGAGGATAGAGTCGTTTTGCACCTTTTCCCAAAGATATATATCTTTCTCTTGTTTAATGCAGTGGACTTACTGGTATTTTTGGTGAGTCTGTCATGGTTTCTGCTAAGTGCATGTGTTCTTTTATTCATTACAGCATTATCACTTTTTATCCTTGAAATGGTAAGGCAACTTCACCTGCAGAGGAAGCAGGGCCTGTAGAGATAATTTGGCTTTTGAAAGGAGAGTCGATTGTCAGCCATTTCTTTACATTAGTAGATGAGTAGGAGAGGAAATTACATCATTTTCAATACAATAGCAAGGTTCAGAAATGTTTCAAATGAAAAGATATGGTCGTTAAACATGGTAGAAATATTTCAGTGCTTATTGCTAATATCTGTGATTACTCTCAGCATTTTTAATTGATCTGGTTGCACTTTTCTTAACCTTTCTATTCAGAGCTCCTCTTTACATGGGGTCCAAAGTCACAGATAATCTATGGGATCAAGTGTTGATTTTGTGTTGTGTTATTGATAGCATACATCATATAGTGCTGGTTTTGCTCTCTGCTTCAGAACTTTTAGAACTGGAAAATAATATCATATTCAGCAGTTCATGATACTTTGAAGATGTGATTTATACCACCAGGTTTAAAGATTCATGACTTGATTCCATAAATCACACTAAAAAGATTGGTTCACCAAGTCAGCCCTTGTCAAATATTCTTTGAACTGAGAATAAAGGGTTAGAAAAATAAAACCTGTATGGCCTCACAAAGAAAAAAATGAATTAATATTAATTCTGTGCCTCCAGCTGTAGTGTCCCTTCACACATAGGACATTGGTACCCCTGCCTCTGTCAGCACTTCCTCATCTGTGTCCCATTCTTCTCATGCTGCTTCACCTGTGAGCTGAATACTCATGAGCACAGTGGAACATGACTGTTCTGCTGCAGCAGCAGCAACTTCTTCAAATCCGTTGGTCCACCTTCTTAAAAAATGTGAATCATTATTAGCAGCTCCCACCCTTTGTCAGGTTTCACTGAAATAATTCATTCTTTCTATGATTCATCTCAAATCTGCTGGAATCTCTTGAGAAAATCATCTCATATAAGTGCAATGTCACAGAAAGACCAGGAAATGACCAAAAAAAATCATATAGAAGTAAAAAGTTCTGGAGTATAAACTCTGTTACGGGCAAAACCATTTTCTCAAGACAAGAAACACACCCTATAAATGATGAAGAATATGAAAATCAATATAATAATATTTCAATTAAAAAAAATCAAATACCACTTGACTGAATTCAAAAGAGGATGCAGGGTGCATCTAAGATGAAGCAGAGTTTGCATAAGCTAACTCTCCATATATCTAGAAGATCTAGCTAAGATTCAGCTGTATCATGAAAGTGGAAGTTTGGAGAAGGAAGTAAAAGTAGGCAGCCAGCTGAATACTTTCAGTCAGACTAATTTTCTCCCACAATATCATGAGCTTGATATGATTAAGGAAAATGAAAGCTGAAGTTTGGCTTTCAACAATGGGCAAAAAGAGGACGTGAATGAAAAGTTTTCTGAATTAATTCCTTCTGTGATGTCTGAAACCTTTTACACAGCCCTGGACTTCCCTCTGCCCTCAGAAAAGGTAAGTTGGGAATATTTTTATTTGATTTTCATACATCAAAGACACAAGCAATCCTACCTGTTTGCCTCTCTTCTAGGATGGTATTGGATCTTGCCGTCTGCCTTGCAGCTACAAAGTGCTCTTACCACAGGCTCAGAAGAGATGCAGAAGAAATCAGCCCAGGTCAAGGTAGTCATGGACTTTGATCCTCTTTCTCTCCCCTCTCCTGCCTCATCACTCCTTGTAGCTTACCCCAAACCTGGGCTGCTGTTCTTTGGGCATAGCCTACATGACTGCAGTCTCGGATTTACAAAACTGTTTCCAACCTCTTTTTTGCTGCTGCATCAGTGTGGCCAGCACAGGTTTTTCCCATGAGAAATTTTCTTGTGTTTTATAAATAAAGATAAAGTTTGGATGTTGTTGGAACAGTGTCCCAGAACTTGGACAGTGCAGGCCTGGCCAATCAGGCCTGGGGGAAGGCTTCTGACTGACCAATCTGGGTGACTTTTGAGAACTCTATATATGTGATGAAATCAAAACAATAAAGGTCATTCCTTCTTGCCACTGAGAACTGGTGCCTTCATTAGGTACCAGTTATTCATTAGGTACCATTCATGTACCTTCATTAGTGCCTTCATTAGGTACCATTCATGATATTATTATATAAATCACTTCAAATATGATTTTTTTCTTTTCCAAACTCATGCAATAGAGACAAATAGAGTGCTTCTCTAAGACAGAGAAGCCCCACTTGACATCATTTCATATCTGTAACCCCCTGCTGACCTGCAGCACATTTAAGCCTGTAAAGAACAAATAACACTGTAACACTGACCACTGTCCCCACAGCAAGGGAAAAATAAACAGCAGCAGAACAACTTCAAACCCAGCGACCTACTATGAATTCAAGTGAAATTGTTTTAGGACTTATGATCCCTCTGTCCTTAGGTGTTCAGAGAGGGATGCCTCTGATATATAGCACTGATAAGAGGCTTATTCCATTAAGCTGTAGTGATTCTCGCTTTCATGCATCATTTGACAGAGAAAATGAGAATTTGCAGAAATAATAGCTAATGTAAAGTATATCATGTCGCAGTGCAGTTAGACAGGTAGGAAATAAAGTTTATGTATTATGTTAGAGAGTGGTTTGCACATTTTATTGTATGTGCACAGAGGAGCACTTTCGGGGTTGGTTTTTTCCCCACCGAATTTAAAATGATGAAAAACATTGGGTTTGGATCAGGGTATATCCTCCTAACAGACGGTAGGATTTCAGTTTCAAATAAATATTCTTACACAAGTCATAAAGGTTAAATTAAAACTGGATGAAGAAAAGGAAAGCTGTAAACAGAAGCAAGAGGAAAATAAAATGGTAGTTGGCTCAAATAACAGTTTTATAGTTCCACAGCCTACCTTATATCTTCAGACACACACCGACACCTTAATGCTTAAGTAATGCTTCTGGGACATTTTTTCAGGGCTATTTCAAAAGCTTCTCAAACTGGCTCTCACCCTGCTTGCTGAAGTTCACACTGAAGAGGGATTTCTTCTCCATGCATTTCTACTTATGGGAAGACGGCATTGCAAACATCAAGAAAATGCATTTTAATTATTGTTTTTGATACCTAAGAATAGATTGGCAATAATTAAATCATTCGTTGAACAGCAAGTTGTGAAAGTCACTTGCAGTGGCAAACTATATCACAGCCTGTTAAAATTTCCAAGATTTTTGGGCACCTCATAAGCTCTAAGATGGTAGATATTTTATTTCTGCTGCGCTTTAATGCATCCATAACTTGATGGCCCTTGTGGGCAATAATCTGAATTTTCTAGCACAAGAACCATTTACTATTATTCACAAAAAAGGGAATAAGTAGCTTAGGATATAACTGTTTCTATAAGGAAATAAAGAGACTATGGCAACTTCTATAATGAAGGAAATCATAAGCACTGTTTTAAATTGTGGTCTTTGCATAGCTGTGCATAAGAAATTAGAGGGGGGATGTTATGAATTTGATTATTTCCCACACTTCAGAAACAAGATATGAAGGAAAGGAGGGACTTTGCTCCATTCCTTCATACAATGCTATTAGAGGAGATTTAGCTTAACAGGATTTCACAAACAGGCCTCAATTATTTTTAATAGTGCTGACAGTTGCCTGGAAACTTTTCCTACACTCAGGAAACAATAAACAATCAAAACCTTTTAAATTTAGTTGAAAATTGATGGTTTTCTCCTCTGCAGCCCTTAAATAGAAGATATAAAGGAGGAAAAACTCTTCCAGAGTGTGTGTATTGGTTCAGTAAGTGAAGCAATGTCCTGGGATGTGTAAAACCTGGGCTCATTTCACTAGTCAGTTTGTTTGCGAGGGAAAAATTGTTTTCTAAGACCATGGAGATAGCAGCAAAACAGACAAGTTAAGGGACTCTCCTACAGGAGAGTGCACAGGCAAATGAGTAACCAGCTTGTAAAAAGCATATTTTCATCAAAATTTAGTTATAAGCTTCCATTTTTTTGCCACATATAAAACAATGTACTTTATTACCTCCGTAAGATTTTCTTTATCTCAATCCTAATCATAAAGGATAAGCAAGTTCATATTAAAATATTGTCAATTTCCTCAAAGTCTTGGTCCTTTGTTTATAATGACCTGCTTATCTCTAAATTTAACACACATTGTGTTGTTTCGGCTTTCAACTCTCTGTTCACCTTCTTACTACCACACTGTTGTATTTCAGACATGCAAAGGCTGAAAATACCTCATTGCTTTCAAACTAAAGAAGAAATTTGCAAGTGGTCACAGTGTTCTAGTGGTGAAGCCTTTGCTTTTTAGATGACTTGACCCTCCGAGGAGGGCAGAGAACATTTGCTCTTTGTTCCTTTGGAAACTTTTGATTAGGAGGGAAATACTCAACAAAGTGCTGTTCGGAGAACTGGGAAATGAAATCACTAATTTTGCTTTCCACTGCTTTTGCTGCTGAGTGTAACTTCCCTTTTGCTGCTATTTCCATGTCATGACAAATAACTACTCCAGTTCAAGACTATGGTTCTCATTATATATGATAGTGTTCTGAAGTACAAAACTGATTTATAGGCCATGTAAACATAATATGGGAGCTCAAGGTGTGGTAGCAAATGGAAGAACATTAGAACTCAGTGAAAAAAGAATGTGCATGTCTAAAGACTTATTTCTGTACTTGCCTTGAGGCAATTTTTAACTATATTTTTTTTTTCAGCTACTATATTTGGTGTAGCAGAAATCACTAAGAGAAATAGGGAGAGTATAACTGAAGAAGAAGGCAAGTCATCACTGAATGTAATAGGTTTTTACCACCTTGTCTACTAATGTTAGAACATGGCAGACATCACTGCTTTCCTAGGTCAGCCATATGCACAAAATATGCTGTAATAAATTTTTCAGAGCTTCCAATTCTGTTGTTCCCCTAAGTTCCCAGCAGCCATCATAATCTTGTCTTTAAAATATAGCAGTGTAATGCAGAACTGTGATGAAAAGGTTCTGAGTCTTTGACAAGGGAATAACAGTTTAATTTCATGTTTGAAAGCTAAATATTTTTAGTGGCTGATCTAATCTTTTGCTTTTCTATTTATTGTCTTCAGGATAAAAGTTCCTGTTTTAGGTGAATGTGTTTCTATTTATCTTGATTTCACAAGTTTTTTTCTTGTGAAAGTATTTTGTAGCACAGAAGCATATCTATTTTCAGGACTGTGATTATTTGAGATTTGGTTTGCTTCAGAAGCACAGAACCCAAGGTATTTACAGAGTACAGGAACAACAGCTGTCATTCCAAAGGCATTGAATCTGACTTCTAGATGCTGAGAGTGACTGTTGCTGTTAGCGTTTTGTGTTTGAAAAAACTGTAGGTTAAGCCCTCTTCACCTGTTCACAAATGATGTGAACTAACTACACTTGTATGAACAAGTTCACACAATTCCTGGGATGTGAATTCCAATCCAGTCAAGAGAATCCCATGAGACAGTGTGCAAAGGACCTACTTCATTGCAAATACCATGGCATGAAGGAAAAGGTACCTTACCCATCATTTCAAAATCCAGTCTGAGAGGTGATCAAAGAACTAAATTGTATCTCATTATTTTAACTACCATGTACTGAGTATGGTGTCATGGTAAAGGTTCTCAGTCTATTACTTTACTATCATTAATGACTAGGAATGTATACTTCCTTCAAGCTTTGTAGAAGTGATTTTGAAAATTGAATTTTGTAACTCAGGAACTCTGTCTATAGGAAATGAAACTTCTTTTGAATCAAAAATAACCATTATGTTGTTTCAATGCAATCAGCTCAGTCATCATAACCCATTGTTCAATATAGAAGACACATAGATTTTTCTTGGCATAATTTATGCATAAATTTCTTCTGAACTGATAATTTTTTATTGGTAAATACACCAAAATTTCTTTCTTGTTCTGCTCTTGGTGTTTAAAGTACTACAGAAGTATGTACTGGAAAGACTGCATGATACATTCTAAGAATTTTTTTTCCCATCGAGGCTACTTTTTTAAAGATTGATGACATAAAAGTAATGTTTGTGTAGGTACCAGACTAAAATGACAATTTTAATTTTCTTTTTCTACAGGAACATAAAAAAATGTTTTTTTTATTATAGTGGAGTGTTTTCAGTGCAATCTGTTCTAAGCAGTAATGATTTGTCTGTCGTGGACAGTAAGAAGGCAAACTCAGACACTGTAAACCAGACAGTTTTCCAATAAAACTTGAGCTGGTACTACCAGCTAGTTTTATGGAGACTGGTAACACGTGGATTTTATGACAACTCTGTAACACGGGCTGGGGATCGGCCGGTGACAGAAGTGAAAATCCTCATATTCCACCACAGAGCTCCCCTGCTCTTATCAATGGTGTTACACCACCATCTACAGGTGCAGCTGAGACTGAGCCATGGTAAAGGAATCCCAGCTACACCCACATCATAGTTACTAGTTCCTCTTTGAGATAATGCATACAAATACTTTAAACTAGTTATGTACAACCACAATACAACTTGAAAGGCATTTCATACCAGTGAAAAATGTTCTCTGTAGTGTGTAACCTGAACGTTTTGCATGAGTGCCAGAAAAGCAAGTCCTGTTTACACTCATCCTTCAGTCCAGTAGGATTAATATCATTTCAGTGCATGCTTGTTTTTGGCCTCACTGAGGATTTAAGACATAGTGAAAAATCTTGTTTCCCCTTAAAATGTAAAGTCAATATATGAGAAAGGTTTTCCTTCCCAGAATTTCTCAAACAATTGGCTCAGAAGGTATTTTGGGTTTAAGAATAATTGTAAGAAGTTCCTGTTTTGAAGCACCTTTTGCAGACCAAGATTTTGCTCTTTTGCAGCCCATTTTGCTAAAAGTTGTCCAAACGTGACAGTGCAACTGCCTGACAGTGACAAATCTATGACAACTTGCTGAATATCTCCTAAAGGAATCCTTCTTGACTGTCAGGACTGTGAGTAAACCCGTGGGGGTCCAGCAGAAAGGTGAAGGGTTTGTCAGGAAGGGTATAGTTCAGATATTCTCACTCAGGAAAGTAAAGGTGGTTTTAAATCTTATTCTAAGAATATGTTCTTTGCATCTTGTTATTTTAGGACCGAAAGGTGAGGATGTAGTTTTGAAAGAGTCATGAGAAAGGACCAAACACCCTCACAGCTGGATTTGCAAATGTCTTTGGCTGAGTTAGTTGATGAGAGGTGAGTAGATCGTTATGTTGATATTTCTTTGGAATTGTCTAAAAATGAGGATTTAATCGGTGTGGAATTCATGGCATAGTTTCCGTGGTGTGATATAATCCTTTATACAGGCAAATTTTTCTTAACAAGCCCTGAATGATTTCTTCCCTCATTTATGGCAGCTTATCTTTAAAGGTTTAGAAAAGAACAACACACCTAAAAATAGATTGTAAAAACTGTGCTTGGATCAGGTAGCTCTCAACGACCCTGGGAACTCCAGTGGTCATCACCACCTTGGGTCTCCTTGTATTCAGTGTGGGTTTGGATAGTGAAATTATTTACCACATACAGCTGAATGTGGACTGCATAAAGATTAGTGTAAAATTCAGATACATACAGTTAAAATGGAAAGTCTCAACCAAACTCCAATCTACCCCCACAGCACTCAAACATCCACTGTGTTTTCACTGGGGGTGTTTCTCAGGGTCTCTGAGTAGTGCCCCTGGACGCACTCACAGCAGCAGCTGGGTAGGCAAGGCTGCCAGCTTCTCTCCATCTGCCCCTAAACTCCCCTCCGAGTCAAACCAGGTCAAATGAGGTGACATTTTGACTCCATGTTTTGGAGACCTGGGGAGCACTCATTGCTCATGTCTGATGCATAAGAGTGCCATTAAAATGTGTGGCAGCAACCACAGGGAGATGAAGGTAGAATCTGTCCAAGAGAGGAGAGAGCTGAGTCAGTGCCTCTCCCAGATGGAGAGGGTTTGGTTTATCCCTCCTGTGTTTTGACTTCCCGTGGTGAATCCATGTAGAAAGAACATGAGACCCACACAGTCACACTGGTGAAGGAACATTCCTGGTCCCTGCAGTGAACAAACCCTTTAATTACAGCCAGGGACAGATGAACGGAAACGCTCAGGACTTTCCATGTGCACATCCCCCTGTGGAGACAGAACTTGGAGCTCATGTTCTAGCAAATAACGAAGCTTTATAAATGTCATTTTTAGCTGAATTAAATTACACAAGTCCATGATTAACCAAGAGATCAGGCAAGAAAGACTTGAACATCCTGCAGCTTTTATAGGACTCCACATAAGGCATTAGGAAACACTAATCCTGCAGACTGGTTGTTTATGAACTACCCACACATACCCATAATTAAATTTATGTTAATTTTTGTTGTAACTGATCTAAGGAACTCCTTATTGTCAGAACTTTTAATTATAAAATATAAATTAGCCAAACATCTCTAATACAAATTGCTATTCTAATTTATTCTAATTCCAATAAAAACCTAGCTGAGTACTAAAGTTAATAAAGAAAAGTGATGTGATATAGTTCTGGTTCTTGTGCCCATGATAAATTTAGTTAAGAATCCACACACAGCTGCAGCAAACAAGCAAATATTGAATTTCATATTTCCAACCTCTGTTTAAGCTACCTTTTTTCTGTTTGTTTTAAAATATAAACCCTCTCCTTGCTGGTTCCAGATCTTAGACTGAATTTCTCACACTGCCGCATCTACATGTTAATTATAGTTAAATACAGATATTTGAGGTGGCTGTGTGAAGAATTCTCCTGCAAAGACTCATCTTTTCCTGTTAAAATGGTACGTTTAATTCCTAAATAAATCTGGATAGAAGGTTCTGTATGGGGTATAGTTTGCAAAGAAAATTCTAGAGCCAGTTCCAAGTATGCAGCAACCCCCAAGTTTTTGGGGTTTTTAGCACTCGTAAACTCTCGGAAGTTGTGTTTGGCACCTTCCATTTGGATTACCTGTTGAAGACCCACCTGATGAAAATCCAGCCATGGGGAAACAGTTTGGGGTGAAAAAAATAAATGGGACAAAGGCTGGTACCTGATGCCATCAGTTTGATGCTGATATTGTGTGTTCACTCACTGCCTGAGCCTCAAGTAACTAAAATGAAACATTTCTGTAGTTGTAGACAGTGCCATTTCGGCCATGATCACAAGATGGCATCGTTACAAAACCCTTCCCTTCGAAAACCCCACACTTCTCTAGGTAGGAAAAGTTTATCTATTTTGCCTTTGCTTAGGCATAGAGGAGTGTTTATAGCTTGAATACAAGCACCTCTTTTTGCCTTTAAATTATTATGTTTCAATAATTTAAGTATTAAATTATTGCATTATTATTTAAATGATGCACTTCTGAATATTCTTAAAGTGTCAAATATCTTCTGTGATGTAGTACGTAGATAAATATTCAACAGGGTGATCAGTGCTTTGTCTGCAGTGATAATGGCTGACACAATGATCACACAGCTTTTTAAAACCAAACTCAGGAAAGGATGTAAAGTGATTTTAATGGAAGTTACAACAGTTCCATAATCTATGTAAAAGCGCTGTGAGCTCACTGAGAGTACTTATTGCTTTGTCAGAAATAAGGGGATCACCACAAAACAGATCATGTGGATCAACACTCTAAGAGTTGTGCAAAAAAAAATTTAAAAAAAAGAAAAGAATTTCTCTCGAAGTGTGTACAAAAGAGGGAAGAAGCCTGGCAGACACATGAAGTAATCCTTCTGTTCTCTTCCCCCAGGAGAAGGCTTCACCTGAGGTAATGAGCTCCCTTTGTCCTTTCAGGGAGATATGGATCCACTGGAGAGAACTCAGGAGGAGGAATGAAAGTGGTTGGAAGTTCAGAAAGAATGTCAAGTAGTCTGAGAAAGAACAAGGGAAAAGTTATCACAGAGAAAAAGAGATGTTTTTTCAATGCTTCAAGAGGTAATGAATACATGTAGCAAGGGAATATCAGTTTGAATTAAGAAAATAGAGTAATGAGGCATTCCTTACATTAAATACATGCTTTAGAAGGTTACAGGGTTTAAATTATCTAAATACAGATTAGAAAGGTTCAGGCAGACATTTGTCCAAAATTGCATGGTTAAAACTGATACTGGTTTGGAGTGACTTGTGGTCTAAAAGCCATGCTAAGGTCTCTGTTTAGTTTTCCATGCATATCTGTAGACTGACAGTTCAACAAACTCTCATTCTCAACATCACACTTTGTTCAGTTAACAGGACAGGGACTGGACCCCTCTTCTGGCTTTTGAAAGCTGGGACAGCGAATTGTGTAGTGACTTAGTTCTGTCACTCAGTTACTTTGGCTTTCCACAACCATGTGGCCCAGCACCTACTAGTTATTTGTCTTTATTTCTGCAGCAAGTAGCTTTTCTGTATTGAGTACCTGTTTATGGCCCTGAAATGGAATTACAGGGTAAATACAGGGAATTACAGTGTAATGTAGATACAGGAAGATAGCGAAGGAAAAGTGTGACCAGTAGCTAGTGACATATTGCTATCAGAATGCACCGTTGGCAGCTGGATAAAGCTAGACTTAGTCATAGCAAGGAGCACAAGGAGAAATACGCAAAGTCAACACAATAAAATCAGGTTTCACAGGCAACTGAGAACCAAGGGAGACAGAGGGAAGTGTCTTGAAAAGCACATGGAAATGAGCACTACTGGATTCCTGGGTAGCAAAGACACTGCCATGAACATCAGGATGTTCCTTCTGGTGCAGAATGTGAGGCACTGGCAATTTGCCATAAACTCCTCTCCTTGTCATCTCTTCCTTGAGAAGATCTGGTGTCACTGACTCATAGGACTCCACAAGAGGAGCATTAAACAAGGTGTGACATGAGAGAAGAGAGGGAGATACCAGGGACTGTATGCAGAACCATTTTACCCCATCTTCTTCACTCTCCCTTTTGCTGATAACAGTTAAATTCAACTAGTAGCTATTTTCTGATAGGACATTTTTGTTAGACTAACAAGAAATTCTTGGCTCATTGCAGACTCCCTTTTTGTCCTATGACAAATTTTATTACACTTCACTTGCATAAAAACAGGGAGGGAATTGTGCTGTTTATATGTGATTAAGTATTTAGTAGCTATATGTCTGAGTGTACTTTAAGAAAAAATTATATAGCAGCTAACAAGAGACAAGTAAATTCTAGGATAACTGTTGCTGTTCAATTCTCTTTGGAGACTATTTTTAAATCCAAAGTGCACTTATGTAAAGAAAAAAAGAATTTAAAATTCTTCTTCAGTTTTCCACATATTTCACATATTAAAAAAAAATTCCAGTGGGAAAAAAGTCTTATTCTTGTGTAGAAGTGGGATTTTGATGAGATTAACTCATTTTAGGCATAATTTAAATCAGAAAAGTACATCTACAAAGATTTTACAGTACACTAGCAGATACGTACTTTATACATTTCCTAAATATGTGCAATTGTTATTAATATATTTCTGCAGTGCTTTATGTAAAGTGCTTAATTCTCTTCACAGTTAATTAAACCATTTGCTGTTCAAATTGCTGTAATCATTGTAACAGAGAGTGGGTTTTTGGATCACATGCTACACCTTTTACTCAAAACCTATTTCAAATTTTGAAAAACTGAAGATAGATCTCTCCAACAATAATTCCTATTTATTCTTTCTACCACTGATCCATGTCACACCTCAGCAGTACCTGTTTAGATGAGTTTAAATGTGTAAAGCATAGAAGTGCTGCCTGGGTTCTCTGGGAAGCCAAGTGGTGCAGGTCAGAGGAAGTACAAGCACCTCTCTGCTCCCTGTGTGGTTTTAAGCCAGCTTTTTTTCACCTGCAACCCAAAAATAAAGTAGTGCAGGCAGAAACTGCAATATTTCTGCTTCTCTTTATAACCACCCAGTGTCACTGAGATGCCCAAGTTAATCCTCCAAACACTGTGGTTCGTGCGTTTGGAATGAAATACAAGCTCCAAAAAACCAGGGGTTGAACAGTTACTGGTTCACCTCACTGCCTCCAGGGCCATCCCTGGGAGCTCCTGGAGAGCCAGCAGGAGGTGGGGCTGGGATTCTGCCCAGCCTGCTGCTCCCAAGGGCTGGGAGTCTGTGCTGAGCCACAAGGGACACAGCAGCACCCTGACAGAGCCTCTCTGGGAGACACTGCCTCTGGGTTAGGTGGGTGCATCTCCTGCTATTTCCTCTCTTCCAGCTCAACCTTCTATGTCTGTTTATCAATATGCCTGAAAGCTGCCTTAACTAAGCCCAGACTAAGTAGTTGAGATGCTGTGATCTGTTTGCCAGCTGGCAGTTTGAGATTAAATCAGCTCGACCTCGTGCTTGCTGGCAGCCTTCTGTTTGCACCTTCAAACACACCTAGCATTTCCTCGAAAGATTTCTTTGAAATTTGCCATTTGGGGGAGCACCTTGAAAGGCCTGCACTCCAAAACTCATTGCTTCAAGAAGATGGGAAAATATCAAAGCATTGCTAGAACAAGAGGGGTTGGTTTTCCTTATTTTTAAATCCTTCCAAAAGTCTGTGATGAGATAGAGTAGAATTAGAACCCAGTGAGGTAGATTTTCACTCATGAGCTCTCAAATCTGTCTTTTTTTAATAAATAAGAAAAAGATAACATAAACAGGAGTGCAAAGAAACAGTACCAGATTAATTTTCCTTTTTTTCTAATTCCTTTCCTGCTTTTCTGTACTCCTTTTCAGTCATTTTCTTCCTTTTTATTATTTTAATAAGGCCTAATTATGGGGGGGGGGGTTTAGTACATCTGAAGTAATTTTAAAATCTGAATGTAGTTAAATGCGTGTGCATCTGAATAATAAGTGTATCCCAAGGCAACCTAATATACACTGCATTTTGCTACGCAGTTGGGTTTAGAAAAATAATTTTCATGATTACAATTGTTTTGGTTTAATGGTATGGGTAATTATTGTGGGTAAGCATTTATTTCAAAAGTATTTTTCTTTTTTCTGTGAAAAGATTTAATAGAAAAGGAGTATTGAATTTTGAGAGCTTCTTGGCATTTTAAAAAGTCATAAGCAAGATAAACTATAATTATTTTTGAAGACATAGGTACTGTTTGCTCTTTTGCAGCATGAATTATCTACTAATCTTGTAATAACTCAATCAAACTTGAAACAATAAATATTCTAGCTGCCTCTTACAAAAGTCTTCTTAGAAGTTTCTGTTCTTTCCACAATGGAACAGGATTTCATCTAATGGAATTGCACTGTCAAAACAAACAGAAGTCAAAGGCTTTAACAAAATAATTTTAGCTTAATCAAGAAAACTGCAGTGAAGAAGTACACTTAGAAGATTGAAAATCACCTTTTGCTCTTTCATTTTCATTTGCCAAAGTTCTTATAGTTCAGATAACAGGCAATTAATGGGTACAAAAATGCCTCTCAATTTCTGATGTCATTCTGACCATGTTCTTTCTTAGATTACTTTGTTTTTTGAATCCTGGATGTTGAATATGTTATGATGCCAAAATACAGTTTCTGAAGAGCTAAAAATACAAGGAAGATAGCTAGAGCTAAGCCATTACTTGTTGTGTTGTTAATGTTTTATAGGTGAGCTGCATTAAACTGCCGACCAGTTGATCACAGACTATCCTTATGCCCTTCTTCTCTCTACCTACAGCAGCTGGAGATTCCCTGAAGACACTGTGGCCCTTGGAGATCTCTCACTGGAGCAGGTTTGTCTGAGGAGGAAGAGCAGGGAGGGACCTTAATCCCCAACCTACTTCTGCTGCTGAAGGGGCAGGAGAAGTAGTTGAGTTGAGCCCAGGAAAAGATGGGGAGGAGGTATTGGATTTTATTTTCATCTGTTTCTCATTATCCAAATGTATTTTAGATAGCAATACATTCAAATCCATCTTGCCCAAGTTTGTTCTGTCCTAGATGGGATCCAGTAAGTGATCTTCCTGTCCTTGACCCATGACCTCTTCCATCCTCTTTTGTCCCCTTGCCCTCCTGAGGAGGAGCAAAGTGGGGTGAGCACGTGGGTGAGTGTTTGGATGCTGGTCAAGGATTATCCACCACACATTTACATTCAGGTTATATAATTTCTATTTTATCCAGATTAAATTATATTTGAGCATAAATTAATTTCTTATTTTGTATTTATATTGCATAGTCTAAATTTATTGCATCCAATCTCATTTGATAGACTCTCTTGATTGCTACAAGTGACAGAGTATTTTTACCTTATCAGATAGAAAGGTGAATGTCCTGCTGCATTTTCCTCTGTGTTAATACACACTTCCTCTGGAAAAGAGTTAGAACAGAAATTCAAGGACCTGTAAGGTTGTCCTCAGATTCTCTGTGGGAATAGAGGTAGGATTCCTGATTATTTCAGTCCTTCTAAATCTGTTATTTCTTTGTGGAGCAGCCAGAAATGACTAAAGAAACTGTCAAAAATTACCATGGTTGTATGACTGCGATGAATCTACTCTGTTCCAGAGATAATGATAAGAAGTGTTGAATTTTGCTGGTTTTTTGATTGTAAGCTACACGTTGCATCTGTTAAATAGTGTTTTGGCATAAAAAACATGAAAAAAACTGATTTAATATATTTTTGTAGCACCCTTTCAAATAAATGTAGTGAACCCTTCAGAGACCAGAAAATCATGTTAATACAGTTAACTTGCACTTCTCTCCAGGAAGCACTCTTGGGGTTTACCAGTTCATGGTGTGAGGGACACATGGGATTGTCTCCTTTTCCCTGGAAAATGTAGAGCATCTCCAAGGCTTAGACAATTTTCTGTATTGTTTCACTGAAGGAAGCCAGAATTTAAAACTAGCTATTATGGAAATCACAAAGAACTACCCAAAGCTACAGTATTTGCACAGTTCCAGTATTCATACTTTACCTGTCCGTGCAGTCTGGGAGGATGGGATTCTTCAGCTGAAGCCATTTAAAATGTCTGGCTCTAGCCTGAGTTGTTTTCTGTGCTGTTTACAGAGGTAGCTGCTGGCAGGGGGCACTTGAACACAAAGTCTGTCTGCATGTGTCAAGTTTTTGATTAATCATGATAGCCTCCAATGCTGTGAATCCATAATAAATCATAATATTTCATTAACTCTGGATGATTCAATTACTTTATAACTTTTTGTAAAGCCTACAGGAAGTTAAGCTGTCTTTCTTTATATTTTTCATATATTTCAATATTTAAATATAAATCTGAATAATTTCTGTTCTAGCTGATGAAACTATTACTTTTAATAGTGTATTTATTTAGTTTCATTTATTTCTTAATGTTTTATCATACTGTATTTCTCCTAGGAAGAAAAGCCTTAAAATTTAATAATGAAATTTTAAACTCTTTTTTGGTCTTCGATGAACATTTTTACAATTTATTCTAAAATTAAATAATAGGATACTTTTACCAATAACAAAATAAAAGGAATCCTGAAGATTCAGAAGCCTGAAGGTGACTTTTATCTTCCTGTGTCACTGAGGAAAACAATTACAAATTAGCTGCTCTTCTGACACAATATACGTGCTTTTTGTACATCCTCTCGTGGCTGCCAATATGAGCTACTGTAGTGGACTCTTCTCTCCTACGGAATGCACCAAGAGGAATCTTTTTCTGGCTTTTGTCATCTCTTTTACAGCAATATATTCCATTTCCTATTTTTATACTTCTGATGGCCTTGCTGCTCTAGCTAAAAGTGAAGTTCAAAGCAATGATGACAGAGGAAAAAAAGACATACTTTTTGCCAAAAAAAGTGATGATCTTCACGTGGAGAGTGAAAAGAGTTTACTTAATAAAACGTTTAGAAATTTCAAACAAATCTTGGGGAAAGAAAATGGAGAGCTACCACCTGAAAACAAGAAATCTGAGAATAAAACCACATCCATTTGGACACAGTCATTTACATTCATTATTAATGAAGAAGAGAAGTGTAAAGACAAAACACCTTTCTTGGTATTGCTGATCTCAACAACAGCAGCTGAAATTGAGCACAGGAATTCCATCCGCAGTTCCTGGGGGAATGAAGCTGCAGTTCCAGGTGTTGACATTGTCCGGCTCTTCATGCTTGGCATGGAGACCAAGGGTGCAGATGAGGATCTGCTGCTGAGGGAAAGTGAGCAACACCATGATATTATCCAACAGGACTTCCTGGACACTTACAACAACTTAACTCTTAAAACCCTGATGGGCATGAGGTGGGTGGCCTCTTACTGCAACGGCACGAGGTTTGCCATGAAGACAGACACTGATGTTTTTGTCAATACAATGCACCTGATTGAAAAGCTCCTCAGGCCTCTCCCGCCTCCCACCTACAATTATTTCACAGGCTGTTTGATGAAAGGGCACCATCCTATTCGGGATAAAGGCAGTAAATGGTACATATCAGAAGAAGAATTCCCAGGTAACAGATATCACACTTTTTGTTCAGGAACTGGCTACGTCTTTTCTGGAGACCTGGCTGCAAAAATTGTCAACGCTTCTTTAACTGTTAAATACATACATTTGGAAGATGTTTACGTAGGGTTTTGTCTTAATGCAAAGGGAGTAGAAATAGTACCTCCACCTCATTATTCACTGTTTAACATACACAGGGTCTCATTTGCTCCTTGTGTGTACAATAACATAATTACATCTCATCACATTCAGCCATATGAGCACATAGACTATTGGAAAACACTGCAAGAGAAGAAACACATGTGTTAGAAGAGGAAGGTCCATACTGGAGCATCCTAGGAACTTTCCATGACAACGGAAAACGCAGGGGATGTTTTCTTAGTAGGAACAGAATATCTGTGTAGTGATCACCTTCGAGGTCCAGGTACATCATGAATCAGATGCCTAGGTTTTGTCTTAGGTTGCATTTAAAGAATTTTTCCTTCATAAAGAAGCCTTTCTCTGTTGAATGAATGCTGATTGGTATGTTACTTAGTTTGGGATGAAGCATCAATTAATTTTTATGCCACTTTAAAATGCAGCAAGACACCATATCAACACTACTGAAGAAGAAGCAATGAAGATGCAATGAAACTTGTTTTTTCATTAACAAGTAATAAGTGAATGTGTAAATTTTATATTGCTCAGATGTAATTTGTCCACATACCATTAAATGTACTTGTGTGGCATTCCAGTGTGACTAAAGAAGAAAGCATGCATGATAACCTGTGCTGGGCAATTAGTGCCAGAAATGTGGACAGAAACTGCTGCTTCAGAAAATCTAATATTAGCATTTCCCAGATCTCAATGAGTGCACAAAGTGGCTGCTTCTCTCTGTAGTTGTATATACAAAGAGCACCTCACACACAAGATACCACTTGTTAGTTATCACAGAGATATAATAAAAAGAGGAAAATTAAATGCTGATAGACCGTCTTGGTAGAAATATATTAAATTACATTTTAGGGCATTCAGCTGTGTACAAAATATCCTCATAGTTAAGTAAAAAACAAAATGATGCTTAGCAACCTCAGAAGATAAAAGTTTCAGGCCAAATCCCTATCAGATGCACATGGGAATCCAAATGTCAGTGACATAAATACCAAATACTGGAGGTAAAGTGAGGATACATTATATGCATCCCCACTGACATTTCCTATACATACATTATGGTATTTAATAAAGAAACCCCTGAATCCTGCAGTGCAATCCTTCTGTGCTCTGTGCAACATGTGGAGCTCCATTCCACCCAGGACTGACAGATGGTGGGAATCTGTCCTGCAGCCACTGAATGCAACTCATTTCCCCCTTACGGGAATTTGGTCTTAAACCTTTTGATTAAGGAATATTATTACTTATCTAATACATACACAGGACACCTTTTCTATCTCAAATCAGTACTTGTTCATCTGGACATTTGAGACCTTTTTGCATCAGGAAAGATACAGATAACAAGGACAACGTTCCCTCAGGGCTTTCCTGGATCTTCCACTATTTTCTAAAATTTTAGTAGAAGTTTTACAGGATGTTTAAAAAATGGGCCCTTTTTTGACACAATACATTGCTGACCTGACAGCAGCCACGATATCTTGTGTAGCTGACACCTTTACCTTCCATTAAACAATGTGCTGCGCTGAGCTCTGATGTGTCTCCCCTGACCTGGGTGGGGAGCACCACGGCATGGTCATGCTATAACAACCCATAAAGGTGAGCAAAACCAAAGAAACCTAACCTTCACATGTTCTCCTACTACCTAAATGGTAATAAAGTTCTCCAGGTTATTCACTAACTCCTGAAGATAGTGGCCCAGCAGAAAAGGGCCTGGGGGTGTTGGTTGACAGCAGCTGACCAAGAGCCAGCATGTGCCCAGGTGGCCAAGAAGGCCAAGGGCATCCTGGCTTTTAGCAGGGATGGTGTAGCAGCAGGACCAGGGAAGGGATTGTCCCTCTGCATCAGGCACTCGTGAGGCCTTACCTCAAATCCTGTGTTCAGTTCTGGGCCACTCACTCCAAGGATGACTTTGAGATGCTGCAGTGAGTCCATAGAAGGACAACCAGAGCTGGTGAAGTGCCTGGAGCACAGGTGTGATGAGGAGCCTAGAGAAAAGGAGGCTCAGGGGAGACCTTATCACTCTCCACAACTCTCTGACAGAAGGCTGTAGCCAGGCGGGGGTCAGTGTCTTCTCCCAGGCAACCACTGACAGGACAAGAGAGAATGGCCTCACACTCCACCAGAGGAGATTCAGGTTGGACATCAGGAAGAATTTCTTAATGGAAAGAGTTAAACATTCAAACAGGCTGCTCAGGGAAGTGGTGAAGTCACCATCGCTGGACATGTTCAAGAAATGATGGGACATGGCACTCAGTGCTGTGCTTTAGTTGGCATGGAGGTGCTTGGTGAAAGGTTGGGCTCGATGATCTTGGAGGTCTTTTCCAACTCAAATGATTCCATGATCATATAAGAAAAGGTAACAGAGGCTTCTTCATAGCCTGAAGCTGATTGCACAAGCAGCACAATTGATTGCATAACTAGTGACTTGCCAGCTGTCCAAATAAAAGGCTATAAAGATTTTATTTGGAGTCTGTGGAGTCTGCCACACCACTGTACAGTTACGGAAGCAGTGAGAGTTTATAACTCCTAGCAGGAATAAATACGAAACTGTTAAAAGCTATAGAATTGCCAGTAAAATGAACCAGTTCATCAGCCAGCCCCTACTGGTGAAAGGATAAAAGACACAGGAAGTGATCTAGAGAAGTTTTCCTACGCTCAGAATTGGTGGTGTGGGTGTTAGTGATTAGTCCAATCGCTAATGTTGTACCTGTGTGCTGTAAAGGTACAAGAGCCTCAGGCAGAACCACAGCCAGGGTGCCCCAATCTGTCTGAGATACCCCATGCACATGAAGCACTATTTACTCTATCATTTCTATACCTTGCCTTCTAGGCTCTCTCCTGGTTGACTTGCTGCAAATCATAACAGTTTAAAGTCTAGATTTTGCAGAATGTTCAGTTCACAGAAACATCAAATGCTTGTTTTTAACTTAATTAAGTAGAAATATTTACCTTTTTAAGCTTCTTGGGAGTTTCTGTTTGTTTTGAGTTCCCATTACTGGCATACTTGCATTGGCAGTGGAGGCAATAATAAAGTATATAACAATATTATCATTAATATTTTCAATTAACTTCAGAAGATGAAAAGAAGCAAAGTCTGGGTCATCTCTCACCACTTAGTATGAATTAATAACTCTTTTCATGTATCCCTGCAGTGCATATTCTGTACCAAGCAAAAGGAACAGTGGCTGAAAAGTTGAAGTACTGCTCTTCAGACATTTATTCAATGCACATCTGTTTCAAGGTGGGTAGAGTTGCTTCTAAAAGAACACCAAGAATATGCAACCATATTTTATGCATCTTGCTTTGTTTTAGAAATTCTACATTTATAGCCCTGCCTTGAAGAAGTATTTTTATAACCTTTATGTACAATTTTATGCACCTGCATAGAGCTGTTTCATGTAGTTCATTCATTTCCAGATTTTAGTGACTGGTTTCCACTGGATATCAAGTGGAATTTGATGCTGTGTGTCAGTGTTCCAAAATTACAGAATAGCTGCTGTCAGTCCCAATTCTCTAGAAATGACAGAATTGTGTGTTAGTTCTGCTGAATTGGATGTCATTTCAGTTTTCTGCCACTGTTTAAGTTTGAAATTAATTTGTTCTTTAGCTTTTTTGATACATTGGCAAATAAAAACATGTAAGAAGTATTCAGTAATAGGTATCTGTATACTTGGAAATTGTTAAAGTGTAGTCGTAGTACAAAGTTTTTTGTGGGAGAGAAAATACCTATGCTGGGAAATAACTGCTCTTTTAATTTCCAAGACAAAATGTGACGACGTCACTAATTCATTCCACTGCAGGTTTTAAAAACTCAAAAACTTCATGCTTTTTACTTTGTAGGTGAATTCACATGTGTTGTGGAACTGGAGTGAAATAGTTAAGGAAACACACTGCATGCCATAGAAACAGTTGTGAGTTTTTTATTGCAGACTATGTAACACATTTTCAAAGGTAGCTCTGGCTTTGCTGGACATTCCCTTGAGAATGAAGCAATTATTATCAGCTAGCACTTCCCTCTCTGGGTCTGTGACTCTGGGTACCAAACTGTGCTAAGGCAGTGTTGGGGAAGAGGGGCGTCTTTGAGTTGTTGATAGAAGTGAGCCAGGAGGAAAAATACATACAGTTAAGCACAGATAGAAATAATGTTCATCATCCCTTCTCCAGCACTGAGCCTTGAGATTTCTGTTCTTCAGTCTGGTCTCCAGTGCAGTTAGGCTTGTGTTACACTTCTGATAATCATGATGAGAAAAAAGTGTGTGAATGTGAGATTGCCTGTAGGATGACCATTAAAGAATCACCTCCCTGGCCACTGAGGGACTGTGAATACTCTCTCATTCAGTGTTAATATAATGGTGCTTAGGGTGGTCTTGGAAGATCTAAATCCCACTAGAATGGAGTCTGTCTGTGAAGATATTCTAGAGGAAGCAAACCTTTTCTGCTTTCAACATGAAAGCCAGTATTACTCTGAATAGATAAACTTTGTGGTGTATTATTCATGGGTTATTAGAACTTCTGCTTCATCAGAAGCTGTTGTTGGTTTTTATTACCTCGCTTGTCTTCCAGCAGATTTTGAAGAGAACTAAGTGTTTTGTTCATAAAGATTGCCTTGCATTCATTTTAGGGACTGCAAGTGTCTCCAGCTGTCTTTGTGTTTGCTTTAGCAAATCTTCTGGGGCTAATGAGCAATTAGAAATCCATTAAGCCTGGAGAAATACCAGGTCACATTAGATGCCGCTATTCCACTCTAGCTGAGCAGCAATTCTGCTGAGTTAAGTGGGGAAATGGACACACCTGACTGCGTTTCTGCTGCTTTATGGGCTGTTAAATGTGAGGACTCAAGCCCTCGCTGTGGATCCTTTTGGCAGAGAGTTCTTAAATCAGTGGTGTGTGCTGCAGACACACGCAGGGAATTCCTGTGAACTGTGACTCACACTAAAAGCAAAGTATCCAGCTTGCCTGCTGAAGGCTAGCCATGGTTCTGGAATCCTCTCTGCCTCCTTGAGACTCCGTTGGAGAAGCCCTCGGTATGAAACAACGGGTCCTCCTAATATTATGGAGTGAACGTTTTTAAGAAACTTGTATTTTTAAAAAAAATATTCCAATGGAATAGAGTCTTCTCCCTGAAGGTATTAAAAATAGAAAAGTTATTCCCACTGCACATGCAAACTCTACTGGGTAACTTCTATGACAGATCTTGGACAAGATCCTTTACCATATACTGTTTCTTAAAAAAAGTCTTCATTTTTTTCTTTTAGTTCATTACTTCAGTCTGTGCAGCTGCTTCAATTGTGGCTTTGTCTCCCACAGTGCCCATTTGAAATACTTTACCTGTGAATAATCTGATGAATGACTAGTGTGTGAAAAAGCACTGAACAATGATGGACTCTAAGCAGAACTACTGAATTGTTAAACTTTGGAATCCTTAAGAAGAAAGCAGGAAATAATAGCAGATTTGCTGTCATTCCTAATATGAATGAGACTTGATTTTAATATCCTTAGAACGCTGATAAACACACTTAAAACCATGAGGGCCTCACTGGATAACTTGGTTGGGTTTTCTGTTTCAGAAATAGAACATACTTCTACCAATTAAGATAGAAGAGAATATAAAGAGTTTTGACTGGTGGCTTTTTTTTTCCCATTTGTTTTTTTTTTCCAAGTAGGACATCAAGGTAGTGCAGAGAATAAACACTCTTTCTATATTAGACTACCTGCCAAACTTCTTGTACCAGTTTTACGTGGATAATTGTATCAGTAGGGGGTTTAAAACCTTGAGTTGTTCTTCCCCAGTTGTGACAGTTATCTTGGAAGATCATGGGCAGACACGCTTAATCCTGTAGAATGCTCGACCAATTGTGGTTGCTTCTTACACAATGAGATGCCTTCTTGTGTACTTCATGCCAAAGCAGAGTTTTTAGATCCATAGATCCATAATGCTTTTTCACACTATGTGGAATTACATTCATTTTGTGGAATGGGTTATAAATTTCTTTAATTTTCAGTGAGATAAATAATTCCATGTGAAAATGTATCACTCTAGGGTAGTCTGGATGACTGGCCATGTAATGCTCATATTCCTGAAGATAAGGGCTTGATGTAGAGGGATGCTCTCACTTTTGTATTACTATCTACTCAGGTTTCTATAGAGAAACTCACCAAGGTTCAAAGGGCTGTGTTTCACCTGAGCTACCACTGTATGCAGCTTCACACAGTAACTTCCCAGTTTTTGGCAAATGTGCGATGTGAGAGGACTTTCCTGCAGCTGGGCTCCTCTTTCATTGATGTGCCTCAGTCTCAACCTTTCTGGTTGTAACTAGATTGTGTCATTCAACCTGATCTGTGTACACCCAAGGAATGAAAACTCAGGTCCTGGAGGCTAAAATGAGACTGAAACTAATCTGTACTAATTCAAACAGGTGACAGGCTGAGATTGAAAAATTATTTCAAAGACTGAATACTTGACACGCAAAGCCCTGTTGGCAGCTTTAGGTATTAACATATTTGCTACTACAGATCAGGCATTGTCTCTCTATGGGCATAAGATAATCTGATGGAGGTGAGAAGCTCAGTCACGGACATGCTGCCACCTGCATAAATAGGCTTAGGAGCATCTAAGCAAAACATGTGGTGGGGTCTGACATTTGTTCATATGGGTTAAATAGCAACAGGGCTATATTGTCATCATTCTGTTAGGCTCACTAAGTCCAGCTACCATACTGAGCCTGCCAGTCCCTGAAATCAGAGTTTCTAGGCACCACATTTCTGCATTTGGTCACTTACCCACTGTCATTTTGTTTCCAAGATCTGAATAAAATATACTGCTCAGTTTGCAAAATGATTAGTGGAAACAACATGTGTATAAAATTGTCTCTGAGTTTTCTGGTGAGTTCCATATCAAAGCTGTGTCTCCTCCCTGGTGTCCTGTCCCACTGTATTGCAGAAGCTGTTCTTTCGGCTGGGTGCAGCATTTGGAACATAAGTCAATGGATCAGGCCGGATCAAGTATCTACAAAAAGAAATTATAGCTGTTACTGAAACAAGGTGGTGCAAGCCAGGGTAAGTGCATAGATCTGTAATGCTGAAAAGATCTGGGGAAGACTTAGAGACTTACTTGCAAGGGGCTTAGTTTAGTTCCTGTGGTAGCATTGGTTAAATTTTTTTAAATGTAAAATACAGAGTAAGAGGAGGATGATAGGTTTAAAAGATTACAAATATGTGTCATATATTTATATGTTTATTTTAAATATATGCAGAAACAGTATAATAAGATGTCTCTTTAAATAGAAGTCTCCATATTTTATTTTTATTGCAGGTCTTGTGACTTTTTTTTCGTGTGTGTGCTTTAACTTACACTATATCATTCAGCTCTAATCTTGTATCTGGAGAAGGGTTAATCAGGATGTAAGAAAGGGTGTTCTGATGATCATTCATTTCATCTAGACGACAGAAGAAAAAAAGGTACCAAATCAATTATATTTACAAATAAATTGTGAAAAGCATTATTTCTGACAAATTAATTTGATGGAAGTGCATAGAGCTGTAAAAAATTTTCTGGTGTCAGAGTGATTTCAAATAAGTTTAGCAATTTCTTTTCAACTGTGCTTGAATTGGAACTACCTGACATGATTATCTTTTGAGTTATCAGCTCTAAAAATATCCTGTGTTATAATGTTTTAAAAATCTTCTGCTTTTTTTCAGTCATAGAAATTTTGAATGTAACTCAATTTCAGTGTGATTTACCCATCTGTGCTGCAGCTTAGGTAAGTATGTGGTGAGTAGAGACTTGTATGCTTGACATCAAGATCAAGGGATGAACAAGGTTAAATGCAGATCTATGGCATTCTCATCCATTTCCAGATTTGGTCAAAGAAATCTTTTTTTCCCCTTTTTCTTTTTATCTAGGAAGCACTTCCCCTTTATCACCTGTGCCAAGGGCTTGAAATGTGAAGGCTGGATAAATGGAAATTGGTATGTCTTTCTTGCATTTTTAACTATTCTCCTAATGATGTGTTGCAATTGAAGGCTGATAATTGGGGTTTTTTTTTAAGGTTTAAGCTACACTTTTGTAGCTGCCACTGCAGTATCTTTTGTAACACTTTCTCTTGGCACACCCCTTGGTCTGCTGCAGTGAGACTGGTTTGAATCTTATCGGACTGAAGAGGAGAGGCTAAAGGAGATGCAATGCTCCTGTGTTAAATCCTCTTTTTAGTTTTTTTTAGGAAAATGTCTAACTCAGAATCAGGGTAGATAAATATAATCAGGTAAAGCATTTACCTGTCAAGATTTTCTGCTCTGTAGATGGTATCTAATAGTCCTAAATTTGAGTAATGAAAATATTTACTTTGGGCTTTTAACTAGTATTTGAAAAGAAAAGCAGGAATGCAACAAAGTTTTCTTGTTACTAGTATAAATAAGAATTAAATTTACCAAATTTTTTTGTGTTTAATCAAATGTTATTATGGCCTGTGAAACCCCTGGAAAATATCTAGTCCTGAATCTTTCTGCAGAGACTTGTACAGAAACAACAAAGAAAGAATGAATAGCAATTATCCAGATGGGGTGTGGAATAAAGAGCTTGTTTACATATCCAGAAATTCTTGGTGTTTCTAGGGAATTAGAACCCGTAGTTCTGGGGTTTCCACCCAACTTGCTACAGAGCCAAGGCCATAGAAAGGCAACCCAGGCAGCTGTGGTGCATGTGTTAAAGTGTGACAGAGCTCTTGTCCGCAGCTTGAAAAACCCCAAAACAATCCTACAAACTAAAAAGCAATCCAACATCAGCCTTGCTAGAGAATGATTTGATGGATAAAAATGGCATCTAAGGACCTAGTGAAATATGCTTTTTAAAAATGACTATGATGTGATAATTTGGTATTAATTTTTAAAATTATGGGGAAAAGGCAATATCCTTCACGTATAAACAACTCCCTGCCTTGACATACAAGTGAATTTCACAACTTCTCTGTCCTCATCTTTATTTAAACAAGTTTGTGGAAATGTGGTGCAGCTGTTCAATGACTGGGGAATGTTTATATATTCAGCATACACATATCATCTACTAAATATAAATGTGACTGACACGCTGCCCTCTGAGCCTTCCATCTCAGCATAGGAGTGGGTGATAATAGAATGCATTAAAAACACTCCAAGTTATTCTTAGTAAATGAAAAAAAAAAAAAAAGGAACAACCTAAACCAACAAAACAAAACCTATTATCATAAATTTAGTATTTTGTCTATGGCTCCATCATTTCTTACAAATAAATTCATCTTGCACAATGCTAATGTTGCTACTGAAGTACTGTAATAGGGGTACCGTATCCTGCTGGAGAAAGGCCCAGGTGCTTCATTCTGTTCTTCACAAGCTCAGCAAGCTCCTGCCTTTCTGACCTCCTGTAGAGGTTCATTCTCTGCTGGTTGATCTTCTCAGCAGTTTTAGCAGAGTGCCTGGGGGCTCTCCTGCTCAGGCGCCGTGCCCACTGCATGCTCTTCCTGCGCAGCAGCGGGTGGTCGGACTGGTCACTGGACGTGGAGTTCCGGTGATTGCCGCGGCAGCTGAACTGCTCCTTGGTGTCCTTGGTGTCCTCCCATTCCTCCACGCTGATGGAGATTTGAGACTTGGAAGGAAAATGAGGAGAGAGATGAATTCCATTAATCCATTCCATCATTAAATGGAAGCAGATGAAGATGTTCTCTTTCGAACAGTGCAGCTGGACATGGGTTTTGGCTGCAGTGGAGCTGAGGGGATTCAGCTCTTTGTACTTGGCAAGTGTTCCTGAATTGGGCGCCCTTTATGAGGTTTTGACTTCTCATACAAAGAGCTCATTTACATCAGAAATATGTTTCCCATGTGCAAAAGCAGGTAAGTGTTATTTTGTGCCCAACTGCACTGTGATTCTGAGAAGAGCAACTTTAGCCTTCTGATATTGCCCTTCCTGAATCTAGGAATCTGTTCTGAATGACTTCTCCACCTTTTTCCCAGTCTGCATATTTTCAGAAAATCAAGTTGTGTAACTGCTTTTTAGATGTGTTGTGGATTCATTAAGTAATGGTTCAGCTTTGGTTGCACTGTTTTCAGTACTCTTAAGATCACAGGTAGAACGTTCCTGTTAACTGTGTCTCAAATTCCCAGGCATTCTTGACCTTCCAGCACACGTGAAATTAGGATGCAGTAATGTTCAGTGTGATTCAGGGCACCCCTTGTGAAAGAGGTAACTGATTTCTACCTTAAAGAATAGTGATGCTGCTGTTTCACCCATATAGTGACAAAACCCCTTCATGCTTATGAGGCAAAATCTGTCCCTCTCTCTCTGTGTCTTCCTTATGCCACCCAAGACCAATAATATGTGCATGTAGAAGTATTGAAGTAATTCAGATGGATGGGCTACATATGCAGTTCTAACATACAAAGGTTCCTAGGGAACATTAGAGGAAGCATTTCAGAAGAACTTCAAAATGGTTTCAATGTATTTTAGATTTAATGAGTAGTTTTACCTTCTAGTTTCAAAACGACTTCCTTACAATCCTGAGTTACTGTGGTGCTTTTTGAATGTCTTTTATTGACATTGAAATAGTGAAGTCCTTGCTGGTGTCAGTACAAGCACATTACCAAGTTACTGGCTGCTGATTTCAGTGTGGTGAGTGTTTATAATAAATACATGAAGTATAAAACAAAGATGATGTCAATGAACTGAGTTCAAAGGAATCAAACAGAATATGCTGGTAGTGATCAGCAAATAAAGCAAATTTAACCAAGGAGCTACTGAATGTCCTTTTCCCACTAACATGAATTCTGAAAGCAAGATTCTGTTGACCTCATCAGTGCTGAATACAACTTTTCTGTAGGGGGCCCACCACAAAATTTGTAAGTCCATAAAATAGTATTTGATATGAGTAAGTTGGATAAAGTGTAAAAGATATTTATATTTTTTTCACTTTTGCACAAGCTAGTTTGTATCTGTGTAAAAGCAAAAAAGCAACAAAGAAACCCAAACAGCAAACCAGTCAAACCCCATAATTGAAAAGAACACTACAGATGTTTATGTTGTAGCACTTCTAGTAAAATCAAGTTTTTAACATTCTAGACTAGGATCTTGGCAATAAGCCTCATGTAAAGACCACCTTATTTATTGAGGCTCTTTAGCTTAGTCTGCAATAGAAAAAGGATTTTTTTTTTTTTCCTTGAAACTGCATGAATTTTTGAAGTTCTGATACTGACTCAGGAATACAATTTGATTTTGTTTGTTGGACTGCCATTTTGGATTTGTGTGCATTTTACAGCAAGGACTAAGAGAGGCAGAGTACATTCCATGGGATAAAGTGCTACTCATGGATAGGAAGGAGCTATTTGGTATGAACAAATCTGACACAAACTGAGTATAAGGAATGGTCTTGTTTTGCCTTTCTTGCTGCCTGCATTGGTAGCTTTCCCTGTCCAGCTCTTGACAAAACATTCATCTGGACTTACTGGCAGCAGCAGTGGAAAGGCAGAGACCAACCAGCATCACTACAGGTGGGTAAGTCACTTTTTGAGCCAGAGATTAAATGGGAGAGGCCTAATAAAAGAACAAGTTTTTTGTTTCTGTCAATCTAAATCCTTAGCTTGAACTTTGGAAACACTGGCATAGGTGAGCTGAAACAGTAAATGAAGGTGGATAAAGCTAAATATTTTCTTTGGCAACTATGAAGTTTTTATTGTGCCTGTTGAAAAAGCTGCGAAAATGGCCCTTTGCTGTATTCAAGAGGAAAAAATTTAGCATTAAAGACAAAGCAAAATCAAAGAAGCCAAACCCTCTTAAAAAAGTAGCAAGAAAGTGTGTCGGCCAGTGGCAGCTGTTAAACACACAGAAGATAAACTCCAGGGCAAAGTACTTCTGTGTGTCCCCTTCTGTTTTAACCAGTCTTCAACTTCATTTAAAAATACTTTTGTAACTATCATTGCTTTGAGGTTTGATTGTTTGCATTGAATTTCATTTCCTGTTCCATACCAGGTAAATCTGTTGCATGAGAAGCAACAGACGTCACTCATGGTGTCACTCCTGTGCCACACAGTGAAGAAACATTTGCCTTTAAACTGTCAGTTTTGTTTGCTTTTTGTTTTTTTAAAGGCAGGTCCCTGTCTTATGGATCCCACTGTGTGCCCTAAAGGGTGTGATTGCTCACTTGTGCTGCCAAACATGTGTGACCAGTGACACTGTGACAGACACACCGGAGTTCCTATTTGAGATGATGAGGATGTCTGTGGTGATAAGGCCAAAATCAATTAACTTTAGATCTTTGCTTCCTTGTATTGCTGCTCCCTGGGAGCTGTGTGTAAAATGTGAAATAGTTTCAACGTGGAGTTTCACCTGTTCCATTCTGAAGCAGTGCCTTGTTTTTATCTCACTGCAAGATCTATATTAACCAAACTTTCCTGCTCTGCATACCAAGAGCCCTTAATTGCATCTAGGGTTCTAGAAATGCTCTTTTGCTCCAAAAGCTGCTTAGCATTTTTGAGTTTAGCATTGCTAAGCACAGCCACATATTCCTTCTATGATAAACTTGTGGATTTTCTATCCACTAGCATTTAAGGTGTTTAAGATCAAGGTTTTCACTAGATAATCTTTACACAGTAAAGCTGATTTGCTCTCTTCAGAATTCAACAGGAATAGGCTCAGAAGGAACCAGAATTCTGCGCTTCTTTGGAAGTCCCAGTCTGTTAGCTTTCAGATTTTTAGTAAGATGTTCGTGTCTGGAACAGTGCTGCTTTAAGATCCATTTACTCAAGGGTGATCCATTGCATAATTCCATTTTCTGTTTGGATTTTATTCCCACTATTTAACCTAATGTACAGTTTCTGGCTGGGATTGAGTTACATTTCTTCACAGCAGCCTGTATGGGACTACATTTTGGATTTGTGATACAGTGTTGCTAATGGATGGGATGTTTCTGTTCCTGCTCAGTGGTGCTTACACAGAGCCAAGGCCTCTTCTCCTTCTCCCCCCAGCAGCGAGTGGGCTGGGGGGAGCACAGGAACTGGGAGGGGACACAGCCAGGACACCTGATCCCGAGTGACCAAAGTGATATCCCTTATCTATGGTGCTGTGCTCTGCAGGAAGGTGATGGAATGGGAGGACTTAGGGCACTTGTCTTCCCAGCTGTGCCTGATGGAGCCCTGCTTTGCTGGAGATGGCTAAACACTCCCTGCCCATCAGAAATGTGAGCAAATTCTTTATTTTGCTTTGCTCTCACACACAACTTTCACTTAACTTACTGAACTGCCTTTATCTTAACCCATGAGATTTCTCACTTTCAGCCTTTCAGTTTTCTCCCCATCCCACCTTGGGGGGAGAGAGGAAGCCAGCAGCTGTGTGGGTCTTGCTTAAACCAGGACACCCAGAAACAGGCAGACAATAAGAAAATACTTACTTGTGAAGCCATTTCTCGTGACTGACAAAGGAAGGGGAAAAAGAAAACAAAAGACAATTTAAACAGAAGTGAATCTAAAGAAACAAATATGGACCGTTCAACAGGAGCCACAGAAAATCAGCCACACAGGTAATGAGAAAAGATTTCATATTGCTTTTTTATATTTTTTTTTTTATGTAATGGAAATTATTTGGGTCATAGGTGTGACAGTCATTGAGAGGCAGGCTAGATTCACTTGTTATTTAGTTACTGGTTCCTTGAAAACTTGCTTTATTTTTAAAGAAATTATGAATATCTGTCAGTGAAGTGAGGGTTTCTCATCTGCATAGTGAAAAAGTGGGTGTCAAAGGATAAACTGTACATATAAAAGTATTAATATTGGCCTATTTTGTCCTTATGACTCAAGTTACCTATTATGACAACACCCAGGTATGTGTACTACAAATTTAGTTTCTTATGTTTGGTTAGAAGTTCCTAGCTCCTGAGTAAAATCAGCAATTTACTCTTCTCTGATTTCCATTTTAAAGATCTCATCCAATGACATTTTTCTGTCTTAATGTATTGAAAAGCTGAAATGATAATCCATGCTAATATTTCACTAATGAAATTAGTCAAACATTCCTTTAACTTCAAAACAAACACTTTGCAGAAAGAGTAGAGCTATCAGCATCTCTGCATTTGTAGGTATCTATCTATAAAAGCCACAGATGCAGAGTGAGATGTTGCTTTTTTGTATTCTAGGAAGAGGTAGGTGAGGGGAGATTTCCCTACCCCTCTCTAGAGGGGAAAGGTTGCACAAATTCTCACTCACTAAACGAGAAATAACAAAAGTATTTGTGTGAAAATACCACCAGGGGTCTGCATTCAGAGCCTTTAGCTTAAAGAGACCACCAACTGCTTTTTCGTCACTTAATAAATGAGGAGTGTCATTCTTCCATATTTGTCCAAGTGAAAACTTAACTAGGAGATTTCTCCAACCTCCCCTCCTTACTCCTCTACCTGATTTAAGTGAAATTCTTCATAAGATTACCTGTGAAAACTGGTAGGAAGTAATAGCAGAACTCCTCATTTTCTTTTTTTGGACCTGGAGTTCAATAGCCAGCCCTGAACGTACGAATAAAGCATTGCCATGAATTTTATCCTTATTTAATGAATTCTTAAAATCTGGTATGCCCTGTTTTGTGGAAAGCTATGACAGACTTCTTTTTCATATTAGCAGTGAGGCTGACTACATCCTTCTCCAAAGAATGATTTTGATGGATCATGTTAAGGCTGCTAATTGTTGAAAAGTCAGCTGACATTACTGCAGTGACACAATCCACTGGCTAATCTGGAAAAGCCACCTGCAGAGATAGCATTGGTCCACAAAGAGATGCACCAGTGAACTGGGGGAATCTTGCACAGCTTTTTGCCACCCTTTCTTAAAAATTAGCTTCAGCTGAATGTTCGTACTCCCTCAGGAATAAATTTTGCATTTAAGTATTGTGTGCCTTAATGCTTTCTAATATTTTTCTGAAATACGGAAGAAAAGAAGCAAATTGCCTCTCTTGGAAATCAGTGTAAACTATTTCTGAGTATTTTAGAAGAAAGGGGAGGATTGTTGTTCACTGTACCATTTTAAAGCCATGGTTTAATGAGATAGCAGTACTAATGGTCACATAAAGAAATGGATAACACATGACAGAAATCAAAGCTGCCCAAACAAAAAAGTATGTTAAATAGTCAGGAAAAAATATTTTTGTCGTTCTTTGTATACAGAGAGATGGAGAAATGTACACATTTTGGTAGCAAACACAGAAATACATATATAAAAGAATTACCATTGTTTGGCAGCTAAATTTGGAGAGATCCCACAATACTTGTAATAAGACTGACTAAAAATTAGCAACAAGTGAAGGAATTAGAAAGTCACGTGAATGGTGAAATGCCACCTGGCATTGTTGACACAAGTGACAGAGGGAATGGTTTATAGGGTTTGTGACAGACTCTGCCATTAGTGACCACAAAGCAGGTAATGGCCATGCCCTTGTTTCCCATCCATCCATTAGGGAATGAGAGCATTAGGGAGGAGAGCACAGGAATCCAAGCCCATGTGTCCACTGGCTCTGGGCACTCATGGAGCCTTGGGCTCAGCCCAGTTAGCATGACCATCCATGTGTCAGCAGAGGCCTCGGGTGCTCTGCAGCCAAACCCACAAAAAATACAATAAACTGACCCACCTCGGATGTTGTGAGCTTTTGGGATTCTGTCCTGTACACTCCAATTGGAATGTCTCCTGTTGAGGAACAAAGTTTCTGATACAGTCTGGCATATGTCCTAATCCACAGATCCTCTTCTGTGATTTTCATCTGAGCAAATAATAATAGGAAGGAGGACTTTTAACTCTTGAGGGCTTATCACTTATTCACTATGCTACTCATGAAAAAAAATTAAAACTAAATACTAGCTGGTACTTATCTTACTGCAGTATTGCACCTTTGCTCCACAGCAAATCTGTAACTTCTATTGAGTTTGCAAGACTTTTTTTTTTGGTTTTTTGGGGTTTTTTTTGTTGGTCTTTTTTTTTTGTTTGTTTGTTTGTTTTCTCCTCATTTAAAAGGCATTGCAGTGGAAGCAGTTCAGCATTTTGAACTTCTGGTCTTGGTTTAAGATTACTTAAAACTTACATGCAGCCTTCACCCAGTATGTATATTTGACTAGAATATAAATGAATAAACTAAATTTTGGCAGCAATAAGAAGCTGGTGTGGACAGACTGGAGTGCCCTAAGTATTTCAAATTTTAATTTTGTCCACCAGACTGCAGGGTGAATATGTGGGGACAAGGGAGTGGCCAGGAAGTAATACACTAAGCATAAGTGACATAAGAAAGTCTTAAATGAAGTTCGCTTATTTCATTAGTAGCTTTATTTCAAGATATATGAGTTCCTTTTTAGAGATTCAATTGTACTTTCAAGTGTTCTTACATTCACTGTAATGAAGCCTAATGATTGACCAAGAAATACATAATTTTTATTTAAACAACTTTCCTAAACCATCATTGGTAACTTCCTGCAGTTCTTTATAGATCTCCAGAAAGCAACTTGTAAATAACTCAACTTGTATTGATCTGTTTACCACCTGGGGTATGATCTGTTTACTCACCTGGGAGAAAACAGAAAGGTAGGGTTTATTTTAGTAAAAATAACTTCAGTTGTTTGGTTTTTTTTTGTGAGAGTATATACACATTTAAATTGCATTTGGGAATACTGACATATATAAAAACACAAAGACTTTTTAACTACAATTCCTAGTCATGTAATACATCTTATCTTTATGTAAAAACTTTATTACCTGTGATAGGAATGGGTATTGGGAGACAGCACTGTAAGTCCTGGCGAGGCTGTACAATACAGGTAGTACTCCCTGGGTTTTATACACTTAGTTTTAAAATTGGTTGCTGAACTGCCATTGCTATCTCATATCAAATGCACAATTCTTTTGTTTTCCTGACTTTCCAATTTTCTACTTTATATAATGTATTATTTTTTCTTGAGGAGATTTTTTTTACTATGGAACTAAAAATCGGTATGTTTTCTGTTTAATTTCCTTGTCTTCTCCCTGGTGAAAAAGGAAACAGATGGCCTTTCTTGGATTTTCGAAAAAGGAAATGCCATACAAAGAAAGCTGAAGTATTTTGCAGACAGTACAGAATCTTCTCTGGTACAATTTTTTTTTTTTTAATAACTTACAGAACAAAGAAACCCAGATCCTGGTGTGGTGTCAAGTCCCAGCAGAAGTCTTGTGATAGAAATCATATAATCTTTCACAAATGACTGCAAGAATTTTTAACAGGAGAGACAGAAAAGAAAGAAAAAACCTTTAATGAACAGATGAGTAGGTAACAATCAGCACCATGTGTGAATTTCAAAGAAATTATACATCTGTGTGTTTACAGTCCATCTCTTTAAGTATCATAATCACTGTAGAAATACAGTGATTATCAGAAATATCCCTTTTTGCTGAATTTACTTATAAAATAAGGGTTCTTTTAATTGGCTCTGCATGTGCATGCAATGTACATACAGGATTCAGAACACCAAGGCACCACAAAAGCAAAGATGAATGTGTCAGTGGAAGTGAGGTGTTAGCCCTACTAGGTGTGAAATTATAATGAACTCCTCTGTGTAGAGGAAATGCTGGCACGTGTTAGATGGGTCTGCAGTCCTCAGTGGGTACCTCTGAGGTGAAACTGCTATTATTTTAATTCAAATGAGTAATCTGAAGGGTTTTTAAGGGTTGATATGGCTTGTCTCAGACCAGGCTTGTTGCTCTGCTAAACAGAGTGTTGCTATTGGTTAAAAGGTAGAAATCAGCTTAATGCAGAAGTGTAGACTAAGGCCAGGACAGACATTAGATCAGCTAAAATCACGAATATTTCTCCTCCTGGGTTGGGCTGCTGGAATCAGAGGGCCATGTGGGTGCTCTTCTAGCTGTGGTTGAGCTGTTCATTGGCACCTGGACTTAGGTGTAACAGGACACCATTCCAGTCCATGGAACTCAACACACGGGAGCTCTGCTGGCTTCATGCAAATGCATGGCTAACAAAGAGGTTTTTACAAAGAAATACCTCACAGAGGTATTACATAAATCCTTCAGAGTTACAGAATCTGGATTTGTTCAAACTCAGAAGCTAGACAGATTTCATTTGATACACAGTGATTCGACTACTTTAATTTTCATACTGGTAATCTTCCAGTTGTGATGGGCTAAGCACCAAGGAGCACCTTGAGGAAAGTTGTTTTTATTCAAATTAAACTTCTCTGTTATCTTGGCTGCATCATTTCTGCCATGGAATTTTCATCAGATTAACTAGTGTATGCACCAGGATTTGCAAGACCCAAGTTTCCATTTTTTAGTCACTGTCCTAAAGGCTTTTCTTTTTGCCTAAAATGGAAAGCTGAATCCTGATGTTCCCCATGTCATTTGCTCTGTTCCTTGAATGCAGGAGAAAAAGAGCTTGTACAAAAAATGGGACCATGAAAAAGAACAAAGAGTTGCTGTCATAGAATTTGTAACTTGGAATAAGAAAGATAATTCTAGAAAAATAACAGTTCACTTAAAAGCAGTCGGAGTTTGAAGGAAGGACAGGTGGAATTTAAGTGAGAATGAGCACGTGAGGCTCTTTGTTTTAAACACTTCCTGGTGAATGGTGTTACTCTGTCATGTCATAGCATGATTGTTCATGTCTAGGAGCAAATATAAAATATTGAGGTTATTAATGTGCTGGCAGGAGTTGTTGATGATGACAGAACTGTTTCTTTATATGTGTCTTAGATTTATTTTCTTTTAATTTTGTGGTATGTGATGTTGATATTCTGGGGCATGATTATGAAGACGTTTTATATGCAAATACATTGATTTCTAGAACTTTATAATATCTATGTGCATACACATGACCAGCTTATATATTAATGACTTCTTGAGAGAAGTTTAGCTCCAGGAATTTTTCTATTTACGATGAATTTGCCTTCAGGGAATTTATTTGGAAGCAGAATTGCGATGAAAGAACACCTTTCATGCACCAAATTACCGAGTAAATTAATTTCCCCACCAGGATGTTTTCCACCTGAATACAAAAGCATCCACGGGCTATCCCTAGGTACAGGCAAAGCAGGAGGCTGCTCAGGTGAGCAGATGATGTGGGCCGTGGTGGTGTTCCTGCTGATGCTGTGTGCCTTGATCCTTGAAGGACAGTGCTGGGGGCTGCTGCTGGGGCATCCTGCTGTATCTGAGTGTGCAGAACATGGGCACTGCGGAAGGGTGAGCACTGTTGTCCTGTTTTCCACCCTGAAACTAGCAACTACTGCTTTCGTTTGCCGTGACTCTGTATTCTCTTGATATTTTTTTCTTCAACTCTCTGAAGCTATTGCCCTTCCCTTATTCTCATTGTCATCATTACTTCCTGGATTCTGAGCACCAAGGTTGAACTGCTGCCTTTTCTTCCCCCACTGTCTCTTTGTAACCACTGAGTATATTCTTTGTTAGGGCAAGAATGGCTTACTCACAATATAATGATTGTTCCTCTGGATGTCTAGTCAACATGAGTAAGAGGACAGGACACTATGAAGTAATTGAGGCCTTTATCAGTAAATGCAGGAGACTAACAAATTACACATTAAAGTAATGCTGTTCCTTTCTGCTGTTAGGGACACAACTCTGTGGAAAAGGGCATTGCCTTTTTGTTGCAGAATACAAGCATTATTCGTGTGTATAATCTGTAATTTATGTATGCCCTATCAAAGCTATTAGACTGTGGAGAGGTAAATAAACAGTATTATATTATATTATGTAACATCAGATTTTGTGCAATCACAGGGTGATTTTGGGATGATAACTGAACTCATCATGTGGAGCATGCTCCATTATCTTTTGACATTAATTGTTTCTGGTATAGATAGACCTTAATGGATCCTATGTAGGAAAATACAGTCATCAATTAAGTACAATCAAATGGGTGCTAATATCTGTGTTGAGATAAGTCCCACTACTGTTCATAGTACCTGATAAAGCAGTGTATCCAACATGCTGATGCTGAAAACCCTGCCAGCAGCAAAGGGCAGTCGGAACATAAATGCCAGATTAGATCCCTTCTCTCTCTCTTTCTGTAAAGGAATTAAAAAATAATTGTTAGGGCCCTATATAAAATAAGACACCAGTAATAAGAGGAACAAACTCTTTTTTATCTCATATGTCATTATTGTTTGTTATTAGCATTAATTCAAATCTGCTTAATAACTGAATTATATTAAAGAAAAAAAAAAAAGGAGACAAGAAATAGGAGGTTAACTGAAGGTTAAAAAAGCAGCCTGGCTGTGTGCAAACCACTGCAAATATACTGGGCCATCCCAGATAGATTTCTGCTCACCTAACATCTGTGCGCTTATCTCTGTGGAAGATTAAAAAAAATCACAGGATTGGTTTGATTAAAAGATATAGGAACTTGTACTTATTTCAAAATGATCACTTAGAGCTCTAGAATTTTTATCCTGCAGTTAACACCTGCAGTATTTACCTGGAAAAAAGCCCCATAGCAAATTTAAGTGTGAATCTTATCTAAAACATTGCAAACCCTTTCTTTCAAGAAAGATGGAGCTGTTACTTCATTTTTTATTTAGGTAAGACAAATGGAGAACATAGATTTTAAGGATAGAGTGTGGGTGTTACTTTTTTCCTTTTCTTTGTTGTATAAAGGCCACTGCTTTCTCCTCCTGTATCAGTGCTGAGTTTACTGTCAGTTTTAGTTACCTCTAAAATGAGACAAGTTGCAGCTGCAACAGCAGAGGGACATCTTATTTGTGTATCTGTCTTCTGCAGCCCATTAGGTTGAAAAGCCAATTTTGCAAGTGTGTTTCAGTGCTACCTCAAAGCAACTTGCCTGACGTTTTCAGTCCTTCTGAAAAGGACGTCCTTAATGCAGAAATAACAAGAAACTGCATGTTTGACTGCTTTAGGTAATTTTTACTGGAGTTTTTAATTGCCTTTCATTTTGCATGAGGGAGTTCTGAAACATCAAATGAACTACAGCACCACCTGTGAAGTTCTCCCTGCAAATGTTAAGATGAAATGACTGCGAAATATCAACAGCAGGCAACTGCAACAGCAATGAAGAAAATGTGCTTTTTAAAGATAATTTATCTACCTCTATTTCAGCAGAGCATAGTTTGGATAGGAAGTTCATTAAATGTTCAGTATCCAACCTATCTTCACAACTTTACATTTGCACAATAAATTAATAAAAATGAAGTGAAGAAGTTAAAACATTTTTAAGTATTTCCAGAACATTTGCTTGAAAAATGAAGGAGCCTATGTAAAGCAAGAAAGAAATGAGATAAAAATGCTGGTTTCACTGCATTGAAGTAGACAGCCCATGGAGTACTCCAGAATCCAAATGGAATTGGATTAAGGGAATATGTTAACAATAATTTAAAAAACCCTGTCAGTCATAACACACCAAGACATTAAGTTAGGTTGGAACAGTCTTGAAGGCCCCATGCAGGTGTTGGCCCTTGTTGCCCTGAATAAAACTGGCAATGCAGATTCCAGCCAGTTTCAGCTTATACTTCATGGATTTCCCACAGAGGGAGCAAGTGGTGCAATGGAGGAGCCACAGGTGCAAACCTTAATGGGTAGTGGGGATGGCATAACCCAAACAAAGCTGAGCCTCCTGCTGCAAAAGGGCACCTCTCTTTGTGCAACAACTTTTGTCTCACAGTTCTCCAGCTCATGTGCTTTCCTCATTTTTCCTCACAGTTCTCCAGCTTATGTGCTTGCAGAACATCACCTAAATAAGATGAAGCCTTCATGCTACTAAATAAATGCAAAGGTAAAAAATCCCAAAAGGCCACCCAGATACTTACATCTTGTGGTCAACATGTAAGTGTGATATTCAACTGAGTAAAAGCTTTATTTCTCGTCCTTATCCTGTCTCATTTACACAGGCTAAATTTTTGCAGAATTCAATTCCTCTGTAAGAAACTGGACTGGGAAGGTAAGTTCTATGAGAAGGCTCTTTTCTATTAAGTATATATTAAATCAGCTACATCAATATTATACAGTAAATAGCAAATTCTCTGACATTCCCAAAATCTGGGAAATTTATGGTACAGCTAAGAAATGAAAATTATGTTAAAATCTGCATAATAGTAATGATTTTGGCATTAATTCAAATTCACCCAGCTATGTAAGATATCTGAGTTGCACAGATTGGAAGGCTACACAAGAAAACCTAGCAATCCTACTGACTGATAGATTGATGGGGAGAAAGAAAAGACTGGAGTGAAGGATTTCTGCCCTTGAAGACTGTCACAGTGATATTATTTGTCTCTCACAAACCAAGAAAATGGGCTGAAATATCATTAAGGTAATACTAATACTGTAAGTTTTGGGGAGTGCAGAGGCGGGTAGGTCAGATCACCAGTGAAGATCTGGGGAAAAGAGGATTATCCTTGAGTTTACAGAGTTAAACAGATGCACAATAATACTTCCTATGCTCCATCTAATGTTTTAGCAATAGTGTTTTGAACAAGCAAATTAAATTTAAATTCTCTCCCTACAGCCAAACAGTTCCACGGTCTGCAAATGTCAAATACGCATGTTAATATATAGAATATGAAGGTTTTATCTCACATTTAAGTAGTGTCGCTGTCCTTATCATCACTAGGATTGCCCTCTGATAGAGAATAATTGCTGTTCTCAAATTGTCACAGTAGTGCCAATATCTCACACAGATATACAGAAATGTCTACACAGGACATGCTTATAGTGCCTTTACAGTGAAATGGAATTTAAAAATATATTACAATAAAAGCTGTATGTTTTAAGTGTTTAGTCAGTTAAAAGATGTTCCATGTTAATTGCCTGTGTCAGTCTCTTGGACAACTACATTAGCTCTAAATATTCAATTATCCAAAAATATTTCATTTTCCTTGAGCAAATTTCACCAGAGAGTTGGGTGATTAGTATTATATTGTAGAGTGAGGAAATCAAATCGAACTTTATTCTTGAATGAGGGTAGAATTTTGAAAAAAATTATCTTTTACAGCAGCTCAACAGCCATAGATCATTTCACTGTTTCCACTGGTTTTGAAATCAGTTACAAAACTGGAGAAAGGAATAGAAATGTAACATTTAAAGTGAAGGTGAGGGGAGGCAAATTTCCTTACCTTTTCCAATTTGGACAGAGCAAGAGAATAGCAGTCCTTGGCTCTGAACTGCATGAATCTCATGTTGGCTGGGTGAGTTAGCTCTGTGATAATGCTTAGGCTGGAGAACAATCTGCATTTTAAAAGAATGTAATGGTTATAATTATAACAATTCACAAATGTAAGGCTCTACATAATGCTACAGCTTGTGCTCATGTCCATGTTTTTAATGCAGTCCCTGACACCTGTGGTGGGTTTGGGCCCAATGGTACAACAGCAGAGGAAAATACAAACATTCACTGTGGAATTCACTAAGAAATACACAGTGAGCTCACAAACTACTTGAATGCTAGAAAGAAACCACTTAATTTTATTATCAGAGGTTTTATTTAATGACTGCTGTGACAATATCACAAATCTGTAGGAAACAACAAAAAATACAAAAGTATAAAGCTTGCACTTAGTACCTGGTTGCATGTAAACTGCTACTGATTTATGTACCCTTTCCAGTTAATCTTTCTTTCTTGAGCTCTGTTTGTATGCTGTGACTACAGTCTGAGCAATATAGATGAAAAGTGACACTTGTGGGAGTTGCTGTGAAAATGTATGTTTATGTATACTTATGTTCTCACTTTGAAATATTTACATATACAAAATATTTATAACTTAACACAAATTCAGGCTTTCAGTAAGAAAAAGCAGTGAAGAAAGCTCAACTGTGAACTGGCTGAATTACACAGATTTTCAAGCAGCAGAATAAGGACCTTTATTAGCTCTCAGCACTCAGAGTTCCAAGAAACAGAAAGAAAATAATGGTTTATGCTATTTAAACACTAAACAACTTGGAATATTTGGGTATTTCTTCTATAGATTCATGTCAGAAAATGAGATGTGCATTTGTTGCCTCTCATGCTGATCCTGAGAGTACTTATCTACACTTGACAATAGATAATTGTAGTAGTAATTACATCATTGATGTGGCTTCTGTCTTGGTTATCATGGAAGGAGGATTTAGTAAGGTAGTGTCAAATGGAATTCAGTGTAGCTTTGCACAAGTCTTGTCCTTTTCCCTCACTTTTGCAGGCAGAAATTTCACTGAAATGACAATTCAAGCAGAGCCTAAAGGTGGGGAAATGTATATCTGGACTATCTGCCAGTCTTTGTTAATGCCATATTATATTTGAAAATTAACACAACTGAATTCAGAATTAGGAGTAATAGCAAAATAAAAGTTGTTCTAATGATAAAATATATACAACTTGACAGGCTACTAGGTTTCTGTTAAAGATGGTTTTGTTTATCACCAAGATATGAAAACTGATGTATATTAGGAAATCAGTTTCAAAACTGCTATTGGTAAAATATTTTACTTATGAGCGCCTTTTAGCTGAATTAGGGGAAATTATTCTCGAGGTGGTCAGGGACAGATTAGCCCTGGGTGTCAGGCACACTGCCTGCTAGCTTTCAGCACTGGAGCAGGCTCCTTCTGGGCAAGATCCCTCTCTTCTACCCCATTCTAGTAAAAAAGGACTGGGTGGGGTACAGAAAGCTCCCATCAGCCTGATGGGAGGCATGGCTTGCTGTTGAACTCATATTTGGAAATCAGACAAGCAAGAGAGACATTTAGTTCTTTCCTGAATCAAAATGATCAACCAAGAAAACAACACAATGCCATCATAGCACCTCATTCATTTGGTTTATCTCTAAAATTGGTGCTGACAGTTAGATACCAGGCAAAATATTGACTTGTTAGGTGCACTGCTGTCAATAAGCTTCCTGCAGGATTTGAAACATAGCTTTTAAGAGGTTAGCTAATAAAACTTTATAGCAGTACAGACCTACTGCCTGAAGAAACCCACTGTTTTTCTGAGGCAGACTAACAACTGTCTACAGGGACTCAATTGTTGGCTTCCTATTTCATTTTAAAAAGTGAAAAGCATCTTAAGGCATAGTCCAAGTCTATTAATTTCTCCTTTTATTTTTAAGATGTGATAACTTGTTCTTTCTTAGTCAGTGTGCCCATTTGAGTCACACGTCTTTACTCCTATATCAGATAAGCTGGTGCTGTGTCACAGTTTTAATTGGTATGGCACAGCTTCTAGCCCTAAAGGTGCTAATAACCCTATCCTGATAAACAATGCACACTCTCCTGGCAGAGCAGGATTGCTAATTGATGTAAATCAGGGAATAATGTCAGAACAGGTGTTAGGGAACTGCCAGCCTAGGCCAGACACTACTGCAGCACTCTCATGGCTTTTTCAGGCCTGAGTAACTCCCAGCAGGGATGGTTAGATTAGCCTCCATCCTCTGAATGATTTCACCTGGTGGGACTCCAGTGGGATCTTCTGCAATGACGTGGTATAATTGAGAACAGCAAGTGTAAGATCCAGTGGTTAAAAATCATTTTTTAGCACTACAGTTTGTGTAAAGTGTTGTTGCTCTCTACCATGTGCAGTCTTTTCTTCATTAGTTTCTCATATTATGAGCTACTAAGAAGTAACAAAAAAGGTTTCAATATATTTTTAAAGGTCATTTATGAAACCATTTACCTTGGTGCAATGATTTTAGTTTATTCTGTAGAAGAGGTAAATGCCTCTACCTTATGCTTCTTCCCAAAGCTTACTTATTTCTACAACTTTTATATAATATAAAAATGTAGTGAAACTATTGTACATGTTCTATGGAAAAAAACAGAAGACCAATTTACACAATATGCTATTTGTGAAAGTTTACAAAGTTTTATGAAAAAGTATTGTTAAGTCTTAAACCCAAGGTATTTATTGTAATTTACTTTGACTGTAAACATGCAGTGTTAAAACAATACTGAACCAGACACAGAGTTTGTACACGAGTTAAAGCTGCCATCTAGTGCAGACATTGTGCAAGACAACTGAAGGAGTGTAATTGCAAACCTGTGGTATATAGTGTCCTACTATGATCTTTTACAAACTTGAACACAGCTGTGGGAAAAACCAATTGGGATATTGCAAGTTTTAGTTTTTGGTTCAACTCCTTTTTCCATTTGGGGGTAAACTGTACTTCTGACAAATTGGTGAATGAGAAAAACCTTGGTGAGATGCCTTAGCACTGTGTGGTTAAGAGTAGATCTGAGTGATGCATAGATAAAATCTGATCATAATTTCAACCCCAAATTTAGAGGGTGTGATTATGAAACACACACCTATGCACTAGCACCAATTCAGAAACTGAATAGTAGCAAAAGACAGAACTGAAGTTTCTTGTGCAATGCAGATTTTGCTTCTTTTGAGCACATGCAGAAATGCAAACAGCATTTAACTGCATTCTCACAGAGCTGCATTTACCAAAAAAAGCTCCATTGAAATACATCTATTTTAATGAGCTCAGTTTTCTAAACCACTGACAGGTTCAAAAGACTTCTGCTATGCACCTCTTCCATTCTTTTCTGGAAGGCTTGACACAGAAGACAGGTAATTGCAATAAAAGCAACATTGAATGACACTCAGTTTTCTTCCAGGTCTTATTAGATGAAGACCAGGAAGTTCTAGGCTCAAGCCCCAAATCAGGGAGGCACTTCACAGCTAATTTTGTAGTGTGTTTCATTCTATGTGGGATTTTTGTGGTGTTTTTATTAAGCAAATAATATTTTTCTCAGCCTGAAATGACATATTTTTTTCATACTCATTAACCAAGATATTTAACACAAAGGCTTTATGAGGAGAGTTCTCAAAAGAGCAACAAATCTCAGTGTTTTGCTTCTCATCACAACCTCCTCAGCCTCTTTACTAGACTGATCGTTTTATTCCCTCATGATTCTCCTTATGTTGCTGTCATATGTAATGTTGCATATATGTGCTTAAAAATCTAACTTTTGTTCAAAACTAAATATTCAAAATGTGAACATTTACTACTAACTTCATAGTGACGCATTGCCTACCTTTCAGCATTAGAACAATCTGCTTTTCATATGGGCTTTAGAATTATTGTGAATTTTCTTTTCTCAACTATCTTTTGTCCTAAGTCTTCAGGAGTAGCTTTTTTTTCCTTCCTGTAAACCTGACAGTTGGGACAGTTTTGGGATGCAAAGCATTTCATCTCCTGAGAGTTCAGGAGAATACCTCAGGACTCTAAGTGTATTGCTAAGCAGGATGGGAAAAAGTGTGCCTACATAAGACACAAATTCATGTAAGGGTAAACTTCAGTAGAATAAAACAGGTAATTTCTTTGAACAAAAAGCATCAAGTATTTCCAAATTAATGAGGATGTGTAGATGGACTGCAAAAATGCCTTACCTGAAGAGGGTTTGAACATTCACAATAGTCTTGGCATCTGCCATGTAGTCTTCTTCAGCACTCATCGTGCTTTCTTTGTCCACCACCACCATGTTAGCTGCAAAGGTGACCCCACACCTTAATAGGTCATCTAGGCTTTTGTGAAGAGAAAGAGGGAGAAAGACACAAGCAACTTAAATATGGAACACCTGAAAGATTAGCCATGGTTGGCATTTGCAGATCAGCGACACAACTTCTGTATAATCAAGGATAACATCTCAGTTCATTGGTAGAGTAGAATCTACTTCAGTAGGTTGTTACAGTCCCTCTCATTTGTTAATTATAAATTTATTTCAATTTTTTTTTAATAAGCCTTTAGCTATTATTTGGGATGACTTTGGCCTTACCCACTGCAACAACTTGCTCCATTGCAGTTACTTTTGCAATAGAAAACCCCAAATAAATGCTCCGGGTTGCTCATTCCCACAGTTTTATTTTGGTTTCCAAATGTTAATAACTGAGTTGGAGTGTTCTAAGGATGCCTATAGGAGCAGCTGCTAAAACTTTATGCAGTGTTGGACAATGTTTGTGTGAAGCCCAACCACAGAAAACACTCACAGACAACTGAGTTACAGTTCTCATCATGCCTTGTAGCTTTGTTTCCAAAATGAAGCATGTTTCAGCTGTTTTAACAACAATGTTTGCCACAGACCCCAAGCACCTTTTGACAAGTGTGGTGGGTTTTTTTAACAACTTATTTTGGAAGAATATAATTATTTTTGAAACTGTGCAATATCACTGATAGCTGACTATAACAAAACTGATTGCATATGATCTATGCTAGTAGCTTCAATGCACAAGTAGAAGTCCAAACCTTTTCTGAGCAATGTGTATTTCTCCTTTTTCAAACTTTCAGTTGATCCCTGAAAATAGCAGTGTATTCTGAAATACCCAGATTTTCTGCATTTCAATGTTTCATAAGCTCAACAGCTATTCTTATTTTAGCAGTTACATTCAGCTGACTTGTGGGGAATTAGAAAAATGCTAATGTGGAAGTATCATAATTCTAGTTCTCAGGTACCTCTAGCTAAAGGTTTCTTAAGGTTGACTAGATTTCTATACAACTGTGAATTCTGTTCCATTACAGATCTCAAATTGCTGACACCCAAAGAGTGGGCAACAGGACCTACTACTTGACATATTTTGATGAAGTGTGTCTCTGCTATGAATTTTGGTAAAGCTGTTTTTCTGTGAGCCATCTACTTCTAACAAAAAAGGAATGGTAAATGAGAGTAATTCCTTTGGTTGTTTTCCCCCTAATGTGATGACATTTTATTCCGGGTGACCAAATGATAAATATGTTAGATACTTAAAGGCAGTAGGTGGTACTTTGGAAACATAATTTATGCCACTTTAATAAGAAAGGGAAGTTTGCATAGTTTGCACTGTATTTCTTATCTACAGCTGATCAGATCTATTCATTGTACACGATTTAAAAACATGGTGAGGAAAACACAGGGAATATGTGTGAACTATATTTTTTAAAGTATTCTTATTTATGAAAGCTGTCAAAAAAACCCTCTACAAACTATTGTTGCTTATTGCATCAGGAATCAAAGTGATTTTAGTGTCAGAAAGTATGCAGAAGTTCATGCTGGTATTACTGTGAACTTTTGAATTCTGTATAATCACTTATTCCAAAGACTACATGCTTCATTTTTTTTAATGCATTCAGTTCTAAAAAAACCAACAAAACACCATTAGGCAAGGATTTGGCGATTTCCATTTTGAAATAAACTCAGTAAATTTAAACAGAGTTTAATTTTCTACATTAATAAAACAGGTTAACCTCTGAGTTATTAATTACTTGGAATACTTTGAGTATTCCTTCTTGAGTATAAATTTAATTGTTCTGCCATTATGGTTCTTTTTATAATTGTTATGGAATTAAGAGCTAAGAAAGTAGTAGATATTAATAACCTGCCACCCTTTCTTGCTTTAGAGGAAAAAATGTAAAGTGAAAAACATTTCCATAGACCCTTTGTAAACCTCACAAGGACTCTGGTATCACCAAGGTAAATCTGTAACTGTTATCACTATTATAAGTAGGAAATAAGTTTTTTTGATTTCTACACAGGGAATTAATATTACGGGCTTGTAGCCCCAATTCAGTATTCACTATGTAGTGAAGCAACCTATTTTCTTTAAATTTACACTCTACACAGAGGAGTTTACTAAAATACTCATGAGTCCTTGCTCTTCTGTGGTTTCTGCCTGATTTTTATATTAAATCTCTGTTGCTAACCCTATATACATAAACATATATTAGCAGAGGTGACGACAGAAATGTAGGAGTAAGTGATAATTTAAGTAGTGGAAGATGAAGACTGTTGGACACATTCAAGACTGTTTACATTCTGTAGCTATCTTTACAAAACCCTAGTCAATGAATTCCAGCAAGTTATAGCTCAGTGCAGATTGACACTAGAATCAGAGCTATAACCTGTTCATTTGTAGAAACATGGACACACCTAAATAAGTGTTAATCTTGTGTTTGAAGATGTTGACTTGTGCTCCCTGTCATGCTTTTCAGTTCTGAGATCCCCTACAAATCAGAAATTTGAAATCCCAAATTACAGCACACAGACACAGACTATGCATGCAAAAAGCTCATCTCCAGCTACAACACACACACACTAAAACATGCAATGACGATACACACAACAAACCACTGAGACTACAAAGTTAAGTTTTCTAACAGTTATTTCACCTACTTGTCGATAGAGCCCACCATGTAGTAAACCATTGGAAACCAACAGATTGCATCCAGAAAATGCATATCTGGCCTAAGCAGCAGATGGAATTACAAAATGAAACACAGTATCACAACAGCAGCATCTCTTCTAAAATATTTCAATATTTCAATCAACTGCTAGTTTGGGTTGTTTTGGTTTTTTTTAGATAACTTCTTTAAACTTTTGCATTATAATATCAGTTTAAGCAGGAAATAGGTTTTCAGAAAGCTGTGAATCAACAGTTTGCTGTGATCATAAAGAATGATCAGCATTAACATGCTCATATTAATAAATGGACTTATAAAATCAGAAATGTTATGGCACAGGACAATTCCAAGTATAAGAATGAATGAGTGATGTCAAGGACACACTACCAAGTTATACTCCAATGCATGTCTTAGGAGTACTTAAAATAAGCACTGACAATTCTTAATTAAAATGTGAAGTGGAAATCAAAGCATCATTTGGGTTTTGTGACACCTCCTGCTTTCAAGCCTACTCCCTTTCAGAGGAGTCACTGCAAATGCTGCATACAGAGACAACACTGAGGGTGTTGGTTTAATTAGCAAGCAAAGCTTTTACTTCATGTTAATCAATCCAAAGTGGGTTTAGCCATAAAGTGTCACAACAGCACTGAAGTGTGTGAAGTCAGGCACTGTGCTGGCAAAAGGAGCTGGCGCTAGAGGGACCCCTGTGCTCATGGCTTTGCTCTCACACTGCAAGTAAGTGATTTAGCCTCATTTAGGCTTCTCCCAATTTGTGTAATTCACTGTACACCAGAGCACCTAGACAAAAACCTTCTGTTTTGCAAACACAGGTGACCAAGGAGCTGCCTGAGGGAAAGTGGGACACTTCACAGCAAGCCTTTGTAGAAAAAAAATCACTTAAACTGGAGCAGGTCTATGCAAAGAGAAGTGTCAGCCCTGGAATCATAACCTACAAAACCTTTTGCTTTTTAGCTTGTTCTACTTTTCTGTGTACAGCTAACCTCCATTTCTGTGTCTTTCAAAGTGTGATTTTAAGAAGCTGAGCTAAACCAAAGTGTTACAAAAAAAAAGAAAAAAAAACTAATTCGTTACCAGATTATAAATGAACTAGTCTTGACAGAGACATACTTGCCTGAAATTTTAAAAGCAAGACATGCTAAGAATTCCAATCACCAGACAGATATAAAAGTAACAACAATACTGCAGGTTTTAATTTTCATCCATAGCTTTAAGTAATTTTAGATAAGCTATGTCTGTGGGTGTCCTCTTGGCTTAAAGAACTGTTTAACTTTGAGCATAGAGTTATTAAAAATATACCTAACTGGTCCAGGCCAGAAAGTGCATTGTGTTATGTAGGTTAGTGCTGTCATGTAGCTGTGAAACTGTTACACAGCTTGCTTTTTTAGTGTTTATGAAGTTATTTAATTTTAGCAGTAACACTCACATTTTTGGGGGCAATTTTAAGAAAAACTTAGCTGAAACACTAGGTATGAAGAATAAGGACATTTAAGTTTACTATAGCCACTTACCATCCATAAAAGGTCAGTTTTGTACATGACAGTGACCATAGGGTATTATTTTTTATCACTAACTTTTCTCAAAGACAAGTGTGCCATAATGTTTTTGATTTTCAGTTGGCCACATGAAAAGTAGTCATCTATTGAAGTAATGGTAAAATGAATTTAAAACTTATCAGAGACAAAGAAAAGTCTCCTTACGGGTTATCCAGCAGTAATACAATGGGGTTTAGTTCTTTCTTTGGTCGGTAGTAGGCTCTGAGAGGGACAATAAAGTTATATAAGCCATTTCCAGCAGTTTCTGCTGCAACTATAATCAATTTATTTTTGAATCCGTAGGCTTTGGCATCTTCATAGTAGTTATGTTGGCATCCCTAAAATCAAAGTAGGAACAAGTTCAGTGGAGGTGAATATTTTATCAAATGACTCAGTATAGACCTGGTTAGACATAAACACTTGGTGATGAAAAGGAGAAAATAAAAAATTTTAGCAAATGCTGCACAACCTTCATCTCTAAGTAGAAATCAGAATTTAGCTCTGCTCAGATGCAAGAGACAAATGAGAATGTAGCATTCTCAGAAACAGAAACTCCCTTTACCTTATCTAATCTTAGACAGCAGAAGGGTACTTTTTCATGCAGAAGATGACAAAAGGTGGGAGAACTTCCAATATAAGGAGAGTAAGGAGGATAGCCTTTGGCATACCTAAAAAAGAAAAAAACATTTTTCAGTATAGAAAATTACCAAAAACACAGCTGACTACACAACTATTTTATGGGATGTTTATACGTACGTCCAAGTTTTACAGAGTCAAGTACACAACATGAACTATGTTCAATAAAGGGCAAAGGAATATAATTTGCAGCTTTGCAATTAGTGAAGGCTACCATGCTTGTGAGGACTAAAGGAATTTTGCTTGTGTTTTTGAAAATAGTCTGTTGCATCATAATATGCTGTCATAGTGTTTTGAACTGGAAACTTGTAAGTTAAAAAAGGAAGGAAATAGAATTTGTACTTCTGCTCTTCCTTCTCCAATTCTTTTTTCAAACACTTACCAAGAATGAGTGAAGTCATTACCTTTTTGCTTTAATAACATACTTTCAAAATGGCAGAAATAAATTCTAACTGGTAAATCCTCTTCCCGATCGGATGAAATTTCTAATTTGCCTTAGTGTTTTTTTACAAGAGGCATTTTAAATCCTGGTGTTTCAGTTTGCACATTTAAGGTGACTTTTCCTATTAATTTTTTTCTCTGGAGCTTGATAATTTTCCCTGGGGCTTCTCGTGCTTGCCACTGGTGGAGATGGGAAACTCTGCTGGAAATATTCAGTTTTAACACCCCTGTCAGCAATCCCAATAAGCATAATGGCTCATCTGCACAGCAGTTACAGGATTGAATCTTCTGGGTTTATCTGAGTAATGCATCATTACTTTCGGCAACACATTAAACAGCATTTTAAATTAGATGTGATAATTTTGTCTCGTACTGCTTTTTTGTCATTCCTGCATTTTGAAGTCACACATCCAGTCCCAGCATTCAAAAGCCTGTTGAATATCTGATTATCACTGCATTCTCATGGCAAAACTACTTATCTGTTTACAGTTTTGTTGAATGCTGACTTAATAATTACAGGAACTAAAAAAAATTGGCCATTGCAAGACATGACTAGAGCTTTTATAATTGTAAGGAGAAAATGTCCAGGAAATGGAAGAGTTAATACGTTGGGTGTTTTTGGATTTCAAAGTAGGCTTATGGTATTCTGCTAGCATTTCCTAGAAGGGAATAATTCCATAATTGGGTTTCGTAGGGCTTGCTTCCTACAAGTTCTCAGATTGATCTGCATTTCAAACAAGCTTATCGATGTTTTTTTTACACAGTATTAACTCTTCCCGTTATTTTCCATTGCATTTACTTACTCTAAACCCGCAGAGACTTCCTCATCCGAGGGGGTGGTTTCATCCTCGGACTGGTCACTGAGCAGATCACAGGTGTGGAGGGAGGAGGAGTCTGCAACCTCCAGCACCGGAGCGATGCTGGGCCGCCTGCCCTCCTTGCCGCTCTCAGGGGGCAGCGCCAGGCTGGCCCCGCTGGGCCCGCGGCACCCAGTGTCCTGTAGGTCGATGGCCACAGTCCCTGTAGGAAGGAAAACATTCCCTGCTCAAAGGGTTTCCACGAGACTCCTGGATTTAGCGAGGATTCCCTGCCTACGTGGCAAAGGACTGACAGCAGTGCTACACGGATTGGGTTTATTCCATTGAAACAGCACAAATATTTAAGCTGCTCTCAAGGAAAGTAGCACTTTTTCTGGCAATTACTCTGTCTTCTTGTTAGCTACCTCTTTAAAATCATACCTCATATAATGAGTCCATATTTATATGCATCAACAACCTGCAGATTTTACTAATGGCATCTTTTTAATGAAAGAAGTTCATGAAAACTTCCCACAGACAATCAGGTATGAATGCCAAAGAAGCACTCATATGATGTATCCACTTGTTTAGTATTATTATTTATTATTACTTTATTATTACCTTTTTATATAACAGTCTTAAGTACTTTCATTCCACATTGTCAAGTAAAAGAAAAAGAGAACCAACTTCCACTTGTTTAGGTTTTTTGTTGTTGGTTTGTCTGGGGTTTTTTTTTAATATGAGGGTAAATGTTTAATGTTTTTATATTAATTCTTTCTGTACATGATTGCAGTTTCTTAAAATTTTATGAGGATGCTTTAAAATGCACTATTCATTAGATAAGAATATGTTGTGATTGTTTTTTTTTTTTTTACTTACCCATGCTGGCTATTATACTGTGTACTGGTAACCTAGAAGCTCCGTGATAAGGTAATTTTGATTCATGGTTTTTTCTATGCTTTTCTTGCTTCTTAAAAGCAGAATTCTCTTCTTTGGTGATATTTATATAAAAGCATATATCTGTAGAACTCATGATATATCGAGGACCTGGATTCAGCAAAATGTTTTTGTTATCTTCCTTTCTAACACCAATCAGACAGACTCCAAACCTTAATTAGAAAAGGAAAGGCATGGTTCATTTTGCATAGTCCTGCATACACCAGAATTTCTATTGTCAAAAATGAACCTCAGGTATATTTTTATACTTTGCACATTATGAAAATTTGCAGCTTTCTGGATGACAGAGATGTTTGAAAAATGTTGTCTGCTAAATAGGCCACTTCAAATCAAGCAGTTTTTATGAGCTCATGAATTCCTAGGCAGTTGAGTGTTTTTCTTAATGCCCATAATATTCTCCTAACATTGTTCTAGTTGATTTTTTTCTGTCAGATGAATAGTCCTTTTGGGGAAAATATTAGTAGAAAAATGGATATATGATATGAAAAATCATTAATCATGTTAAATTGTTCCATTATTTATATGTAATGGGAACCATTTTCATAATTCATTTTTGAGATTCACTCTTAGAAATGTATTTGATTACTGATAGAAAATAAGGGATTACATCAAAAAACGCTCTTTCTTTCCTTGATTAAGTATGAGAATAAACCCAGCATTCAGGGTTTGATAAATATTTATTTTGATAAATATATACTAATATACTCAATTTGTGCTTATTTTGTATGTTCATCTCACAGAGCAGCATTGAGTGAGTGATGCATCATCTGGACCCTAAAGAAGGTATGTTATCATCCAACAGAAAAAATAGTTTTATGCTTGAACAATCACCAGAATGTACTATGTGCCTCCTTTAAACTGAACATTTTCCATAAAATGAATATGCCACAAAGGAAGCCAGATTTCCAGCTGAGTCCTAAATAAATAAAAACCCACATCCTCCCACCTATTCTTTTCTAGATTGTTTTGGACATGGAAAAGGACTGCTGTTCTAGGAAAACCTCCCAAGGGTGCCTTTTTTTTTCTGTTTGTCCAGCTTATCCTATATATCCTTTATATTCTAATCTCTTAGACTGAGATGGGCTGTACAGAATGGACATAAGCTTTTATCTGACCAGCTCTAACTCACAGAAATCTATACATATTAGTGGCAGATATTTAAACCCAGAAATAGAGTAATAATGTGTACTACTGTGCCGTTAGTGCAGAGCTACATTGCAGGCAAAACAAGCAGTTACTTCTTTGAACTTTTAATGGTTGATAGGAAAAATAAACATACTTTTTATGTGCATGGAAAGAAGCATATGTGAAGCTCTTCCCCTCATACTCAGCAAAAAAAGTACTTTCTTCCAGGTTAATGTGATACACTTCGTTACCAGAGCATCTGCCATACATTTTCTGCCACTGTTCTGGTGATTGCTGACTCTCCCTGAAACATACAGAGAATAATTTAAAATTTAATGTCAAATTATTATTAATCAGAAGGGTATTTCAAGTCAATAGATACTACAAATGTGTATCGAAAAGGTCCCATAGGCTAATATGAAAGAAATATTTGAGATCAAATCTTAGTGATACTGTAAGTACAGAGATTATTTTAATGTATTAAAGAGTGTTTTCTGCTAAGTAATAGACATGTAACAGGCTGTATTTTAATATTAGGAGAGAGATGGCTCAATTACTTTAACTTCCCACCATAATAAGTAGATTGATGGTAATTTGAAGATGACAGGTAAAACCACCAGCATGTTCATTCTATCCATACAGTTTGTTCAGCTGCTTGGTGGCAGACTCTCTGGTTCCTTTCTGAATATCATTAATAACATCTTACGTAGAAAAGAGTTATTTGTCTTTGATCGTTTTATCTCTAAGAGAGATTTTTCTGCATTTGCTTATCAGTGATCTTATGGATATTTTTGGTTCCCGTGTCTTGTAGGCTATCACAAGTACGAACCTTCTTTTCTCTAGTGCAAGAAAATTAATGACAAAGCAGATCATCCCTTATGCAGCTGCTGCCCTTCATGCAAACAGTTTAGTGGAAATTTTCCAAACCTCAGCAACCCCAAAACTTGTAGCTCCAGAGCTTTTGGGATCTTCTTTATTAAGTTTCATGTGGAAACGAAGTTCTGCCTGCATGAGTTTTATTGGAGATAATTGATGCATGTATATATATACAAAACTGACAAGTGTGTTCTGTGTTTTGCCAGTTGAAGATCTCAAGATATTGGGACATGCTCCTTTTGCTCCCTTAGACATTTTCAATACCTTAACACAATTTGTATTTTTCTTCAATTTACCATCTTTGTCCACTCTCATCATGAAAACATTTTGTTTCAAGATAGAAGTAAACTATTTTTATTGCAACGATATGAACAAGCAGTGCACTAGGTATAGAACAGCAGAACTAGCAATGCAATTTCAGAACATTTTCCCTTATTTCATTTTCCCCCTAAGATAAAAGGGTCACCTGTTTAATGTCTGCTTGGTTCCAGTGAGTTGTCTGAAAGCTTCCCATGGGGCTGTACTGTAAAGATCACATTAACTTCAAGTCAGAAAGGTTATTTTCTTCCAAGATTTTGTATCATCAAACAAACCGTAATAGAGTTGTATTGTTTAGATAATCAGATAACATTTAAAGCTAAGTATTAAGATTGATAATGAGATTATAAATAAGAGTCAAGGTAGAATTTTGGTGTCTTACAGACTAAAGTTTTCCATAAGAATTCCATAAACAGCTGAGAAGACAGCAGGATTATTTACACCTACTTAACAGGTATTTAATATTTGAGTCCTACATAAGATTTAATGCAGGTGTTAATAGCAACCAGGATGATAAGAGGATAATTAAACAGAAACCAATGTAAAGGAAAGCAGTTCATTAATAACATTTGAAGTCTACTGAACAAATTATTTTCATAATTTTCATCATTTTCTATATTATTTAGATGCAATTTAGTATTTGGGTTGGCTTATAAATAAGTGTATGGTTAAAATTTTTATTTGTAGTTTAAATTATCAGTTTTCACTTAAACATTTTACTTAGCCAAACTCAAATGCTCATTTGACTTCATCTTTCATAAAGGTAATTTAACCTGTTTTAACAATGAGCAGGTAATTTACCTCTTGTTCAACAACAGAAAACATTTAAAAAAGCAAAAAAAAAAACTTCCTCTGAGCTATAAATTAGTCAAATCCAAAGCAGTTTTATCTCTGCACTGCAATGACAAATGCCTTTATTTTGAAATCTCTCTGAGAATAAATGCTCTGAGGAGTGCTGACTACAGTAGATAAATAATAAGACATTCTCACTTTTTCTGTACAAATGCAGAATAGTATTATTACAGGAACATACATTGTACATTCTTACAGAAACACATATTATTGTAATCCTTCTGGATTTACAGTAATGCTACAACAATTTGTGCAAAAACTTTTTTTTTTTTGCTCCCAGTATACAATGACCAGACTAGAAAACAGTTACTTTTATGATGCTAGTAACATCTACTAATTCTGATTGCAAAAGAAATCTTAAGCCCTTTTGAATTCTATGACAGTTACTTTGCATCATATTTAGGAATCTGTACATGATCAATATGGCTGTGTAAAAAGTGAAAAAGTTCCTAAGTACAGCAGAAAACATTCCCTTTTGTGTGTCTGGTTTTGTGTTGATGGAAAATTCTCTGACAGGTGTTAGGAACACTGTGCTTCTTTTATGTGCATGTAATATGATATAACTGGAAAAGGCTCTGTATTCTGTGCATGTCAGAGAATGAAAGGTAGGCAAAAAAAGAATGTATGAAGAATGCATTTCACCATGGTTCTCAGGAGGTATCAAAACAGTGTTTTGTTGTGTTCTTATTAGGAGATTCTAGTGCAGATAGTGCCATTAAAATATTGGCATTTGTTGTTCTCAGTAGTAAAAGTTCTAAGAATAATTTCTGTTTTCCCCATTCTGGGCAAAGGGGAATACTAGAAATGCCATATAAAAGGTTAAATAACTCTGCTTATAAAGATATATTTATACTGGGTTCATAGTTTCAGAAATGGAAAAAGAAGTGTTTTTACAAGACTTGTGTAGTGTATATGCAGCTATTCATTTTTAAAAGTGTATTTTGAGATTTACTCTAATTCATCTGTGTGCCCACACCATTTTAATCAAGAATACCTCATTATTCCAAGAATATAGCATAACAGCGATATACCAGATGTGGTAAAATAATTTTAGTGAATTCAAAGAAGTTCTACTGTGACTATGTAGTCTGCAGAGACACCATAATTCTGCACCCCTTGCAGCAGTGTGGTTAGGTTAAAAATCATGTATGTTTGTTTGCCTCTTAATGTACAGGCACTGAAAGCAAATACTATATGCTATCAAAACAATATTTTTGGGGTTCAGTGAAGCAGACCTCCAAATTAACATATTAAAATAGGTATTAGGACATGTTAGTGCTCTTAAGTAGAACTTTGTGATAGATCCACAATTCAAACTACTAAATTGGAAATAGAATTTTTTCATATTGTGGGAGTGGCACAACAGCATGCAACAAACTGTTAAATACTGGGGGGAGGAGGGTGTTCTCTTCAAAATTATAATGCCTTGAGTAAGGCATTTTGATGTTTTTATTCTGCAGTAAGTTCCATTTTCATTTTAAAACAGTAGTTGAGTGGGAATTCAGGGTACACTGTTTTCCTAAGAATATCAGCTATGACTTTTCCCAGTTGTTTTGGTGGTTTTTATGGTAGTATATACTTACTGTCCCCTGGATGTATGAACCAGCAGAGTGATTAATGTAGAAGTCGCTGGGCATATACAATTCAGAGCTAGCATAGCGTATTTGAATTCCTCTTCACACACAACATGATCTGTAGGAAGAAAAATAGGTGACTTAAGTTGTTTTACAAAAATGCTTTCAGTTGAACAGAATATCACTTCCTTGTCTAAGAAAACAGTGAAGGTGGATCAATCAAAAGTTGGCCCAAGATCTTCCTCTTCTGCTTGAACCTTGGGAATCAACTGTGTGTGATTTTCCCTATCTGTGCTATCTAATATAGATGCCTGCTGTTTTAAATTCAGATCACAGATAAAAGCTCTCCAGTGCTTGCTCATGCCATGAAAAGGACAGAGAAATGATTCTTTAATGTAATTCACATATGCCTGTGACAGTATGGAAATGGCTGTGAGAAGGAACAAGCACAACGTGTGTTTCTTGTCAGTGTAGAAGCACAAAGTCAAAGAGGTTTTGTAAAACCATGAAGGCATTTCATGCTAAATCAGTTTTTTCCCGCCAAATTTAGTGTTTGGTTCTTTCAATAGGAGCAGAATTTTCTTCTGATCAGAAAGAGCTTTACAAGTGGCACAGCTGATGATAAAACATAGGCCACAAGAAAACTGCTGAGTAAGGGTAGGCAAATGATCTCCCCACCTAGATGTGCACAATGTACATCTCCTAGCTTCTCCAACGTGTCATTGAAATCCTTAGAACCACCTTGCCTCTCTAAGCTGCTTTCTAGACAGAATTTATAGTGTAGCTCTAAGCATGACACTTACTCAAAATAAAAGTGAGGGCATATTTTGTATGCCTTCTCTGTTCCTTTTATTTTGAAATATCTAGAGGCTTTTCAGTAACAGAATCATTTACTACTGAATTGAGAAATTAATTCTTTCATTTTCTGAAGATCAGGGCTTATTTAAATGTCATAGGGAAGGGGTGAATTTAGTTATATAGAGACACTGTCAAATATAGAACAAAATGAGATTTTTCTTCCTGTAAATATATTTCAGCTATAGCAATTAACTATTTCCTGCAGAAAATATTTCAGATAGAAATATGTTCTTTTAGTTGACCATATGTCATTAATAAACCTACTTGAATTTCAAGCCAGAGATTTTCAGGAGGGTAAGGCATAGTCTACTGCTTAAATGGAGGATCTGCAGGAATATCCATTACCATTACTCAGATCGTAAAGATTTATGAAAGTGAACCAACTTCCTGACACTGAAAGAAAAAGAATTCTCCCTATTTTTTAATTTGTATAGGATTTTGCCAAATAACCTCCCCCTCCTTTTTTTTTCTTTTTTTTTTTTGTTTAGAATCTTGTCATATTAGAGCTAAACATTTTGAAAATACGTGAAAGAAAAAAAGACACAGGGTAATGATTTCATCTGTTATTTGAGATCTTGTACTTGAACCCAATTGTGCATGCTGACCTAAATGTACATAAATGAAAGTTAATCAATGACACATAGCACACTGCAGATGAAAACTGTAACTTGGACTTCAATCCCCCACATGCACTTTACTCTCTAACATATATGGTGAACTTTTTTGGCAGATGTTCATGCAAAATATTATGTTACCAAAGAATAGAGCACAGAGCAAACAGAGATTGCATTTTAACATCAGACTCTTAATCACGTCTGTTAAGGGATTCACATTGTATTGTCAAGTGTTTTTACATCAGGAGCCTTGGAGCTGCGACTTGTAGAACTATATCTACACCTGTTGTAGACTTTGATCTTTTGCACTTAAGTTCTTTTGTTAGACACAGATCAGGTCAAAAAACCCTTGCTCATTTCTGCAATTATTTGGCAGATTATAGCTTTCCTATAATGTTTCCATGTTTTATAGGTAAGCTCAGGGTTTATATTATGGAGTATTACACAGAAGTTTATCTGCTGCTTTCTTTCTGAAGCAGGAAGTAGGGAGAAAGCTGGATGACAGCTCTCTCACTCCTCAGGTCTGGGACATCAGTCATGTCCCCTGACAGCAGGTACCACAACCAGCAAATTACTCATTCAGTGTGACAGCGAAGCAGCCAAGGAAACTGCAGTTTATCTTGAAGTGAATATTAAATATGTCAAATCAGCTTACCAGAAAGAAGTATTTTGATTGACTTTGTACTAAAGAAATATTACATTTAGAATTTCTGTAAGTTGCAGTTTCTGTTGAAAATATCTTTTGACAGAAGTTTTGTTGCTAAGTCTGTCTCAAATGGATGTTGTAATGCAGTGGGGTGAGTTATGGTTTCTGTGATGTTACTGACGATAAAACAGACTCAACACTGATTTATGCCTGCAGCAGCAGCCATGTGGTAAGAATGACCTAGACCTGGCACAATTATTCTGAGAAACCTTACTTTTGTCAATTTGATAAGTTAACATGACCACTACCAGGTCAGATAGAGAAAAATGCCCATAAATTACCTCTAGACTACTTTTATCTGTAATTGGACAGATTAATCATCAGCTGCATTCAATATCCATTTGGTGAATCTGGACTACGTTCCTTTCAAATAAACTACTGAAGGTTTGATGTCAGACTTCAACAATCTGCACTAATTCATGGGTGTATTTTGAAGAAATAGACAATGTCAAAATGTATCTCCATTTCCTGGAATTGTAATTACACACAATTTCCAAATATTCAACATAAAGCTGATTAATACATAAATATACAGATAATAGTTTTAAGCTCAGCTCAGAAAATATGCAATTTAGTAGTCTCTCAATTGCATAAATATATTGCTCTGCACTTTATTTCCCATTTGTGCTGAAATGCAAGGCCAGGAGCTTGCACCAAGGGTACATGGCCTTTTGTAGCCCTGTGTGTTTGAAGGAAAAGTGGGAATATTAAGAAAATCATTTGTAACTGCCAGTGTTATTGAAAGAAAATCTGAGCATGTCAAGGCATTTTTATCTTGGAAGTTAATAACGAAAAATCAAAGCATTTAATCTTAAAAGATAAGAGAGCTGTCCATCTGATAACTGAGTGGCTGTGTATTTAAAGTGTTCACACCTTAAACTTGCAAAGGGATTTGCTGGTGCAAACACACTTGTGGCAATGTAGCAATGTAAGCAGGTTAATATTTGAAACAAAGTAGTTGGAATCAACTGTAAAAAATAACAGAAAGCACAGAATGCAAGGATGTGTGAGTGACATCAGGTGGAAAGTCAGGAAACCTGATTTTCTGACAGGCCATATGAGCCTGGCCAAGGTGTCTCCATTCTCCTGCTTGGATGGCAAAAATAAGTTCTCATTCTCTCATTGAAGAGAGGGAGGATGTATAACTCTTTGTCTACTGGATCAGAACAAATTATAACAATTATTTTTCTTACATGCTATTTCTGAAGCCTAAGGTAGAAAACCTCCAAGCAGAAAACCTCCGGGCAGAAAACCAAGTTTTTCCCTCATATAGGAAAATGCAGTCAGTGTCTGAATTTCAGGACTGTCTCATGCAATCTAGGAGGACTGGTCAACCTAATATAAGCTGCTGAGAGATGGGGCTTCTAGTGCTTAATACATTTTCAATGTAGTTAAAAGTTAAACTTTAGTTAGGAGGACTATTTGGTTGTATTTTTTCTAAATTCAAAAACTTCATTTTTGACAGCTGTTGTCTCTAAACCTGTGTGTAAAGAAAAAAATTCTATTACTGAATATTATAGGTTCATAAAAATGCCCAATATTGTTTTGGGAAACCTCCAGAAGAAAGGAGTCATTTTCTCAAAGAATATCAGATTTAAAAGAAACTTTTGCATTAAGGCAGTGATAAAGCAGCCCTGAATCATAATAGGAAAAGCACACAGAAAAATGTTCCAGATGGTTATGACGAATTTTAGTCGTAAACACTCTGGACAGATCTGTAGTCTGCAGCCCCCAATAGATCCATGTTTGAGAATGATGAAGTGTTGGATGGCATTAATACCAAAGGGGAATCCTCTCAGGAAAATATATGCCAACAAATACTGTTCTCATGCCTCTATCAGTGCCTGAACATTTGCAGTAGGTAAGCATCCAGACGTGATGATGAAGTTCAGTTGAAGGAAATATTACCAAAAGAGGTTTTGTGGGTTATGGTTGTTGGTTTTTAAAAAAAAAAAAAAAAAAAAAGGTACAAATTCTCTAATGCTTTGAATTGACATGAAAAATTGCCTGTTTTACAAGTCTAGTTATATATAAGCTCCTACAGAGACAAGCCATTAGGAATAATGAAACTCTTAAAACACTATTCAGAAGAACAAATTAACACAGTTACTGATAAAGAAAAGTGGCCATGGCTGGGGAGCAGGGATTATGTTTGTGCTGGCTGGTTTTAAGGGGAAGATGAAAAAGCACTATCATTCTCCTCACAGCATGAGCCTTATTCCCTGCTGTGCCATCTCATAGTTTGAGATCATACTTTTATAACTTCAGAACTGCTACTGATGGGATTTTTTCTTCTTTCTAACCCAGCGGTAAATTCAGTAGCTTTTAAAATTACAGCTATAACTGTTGCTCTGGAGCCGTTCTGCACTGGAATTTACTTTTTCATCACATTCTGGGATGATGGAGGGGACTAATATTTTTCCAGAGAGTTGTTTTTATTTTTGCATGAATCAGCAATCTTTTCTTCCTTAGAATATCATTCAAGAAAATTGACTTTTCAAAATTCCACCTGAAAAGGAAAGCTTTTCTTCTACTTCAGAGATATTTTTCCAAAAGTATTTGTGTGTTTTTGCACATAAGCATATGTATGTCTATATACTTATGTATGTGACTATTTGTATATAGACAGAAAGAAGAAATATATAATGGTGAGAAATAGTTTGTCTAATAAAAGATGGTAATCTCTTCTTAGAAGAGTGGATTTGTTCAGATTTCTGAACATCATTTTGCATTTATGCCATGGTTTCTAAGGCATGGATTTTGCTGGATATAGACTTAAATTATATGTCTCTTTCCAAAATATTTGCAAGTAATTAAAATGTTTTCCATACCACTTCGAAAAAAAAAGAGTCCCACGAGAAGATTTTTCCCTCAATTGTTTGTTGGTTTAAATTTGAATAGATCTTCTCAGATACCCCTTAGTATTTATGTTTGAGTAGACAGAAATGACTTACAGACGTGGATAGAGTCAGCTGGAGACCTACCTGGATCTGTAATTATGGAGCAGCAATGTGTTATACATCAAACAATCCTACTCTATATTATGTAGCATAGGACTAATAATTCTTAAAAGTGCTTGTAATTAAATCTTTGCCATTGCTAGGATGTATATTATTTTACAAAACTGCACTCTTAATCAGTTTCTAACTCGTAAATGCCGCCAGGGATTCTCACTTTGCTTGTGGGGTCATGAACCAAACTTTCAAAGACTAAAACAAGTACTTCAAGTGACTAATCTTCCACTTACCTGCAAACTTGATGTGGAATTTGTTCTCAGGCTTCAGTATCTGAACATACAAAGGACAATTTGGAGCAAAGTCTTTAACTGCCCATGCTCTTAAAATGGTTTGGTGATCCTAGAACAAAGAGTATGAGGTGATGCCAATGATATACAAATAACCATGTCACATTAGGAAAGGAATCTATTATCAGACTGGCTCCATTGAAGAAAACTTATTTTAAGAGCATATAGCACCAGCTGGTGTGGATGTTTATCTACATATTATATAATTAATATTACATAATAATTTCCAGAAATCTTTCACTAATAAGGTATTTTGACCCTCTCCTATCTTTCTGCAAGTGCTAATGATTATGTCCTTTGGAAAGGGGTAGCATTTGGATGTGAAATAATTGTGTGAAAACTTAAGATGGCAGTGATTAGTCGTGTCTAATTAGTCAAGGATGATGTAGCATAGATGTCCTTCCAAAGAGACTCAAAATTAAAACAACATTAAATGAGGACCTCAGGAACTGAGAGTTTAAAATTGTGGGTAATTCTAAAAATGTCAGTTTAATTAAAAGCAGGTCTACATTTTTGTGGATTTAAGACATTTGCACAACTGATGTCAGGATTTATCCAACTAGTGACCAAAGAGTCCAGGAAATTTTTCAGGCTGTTAATTTTTGTCCTTGTAACCTGTGCCAAGTTCAGGATCAATACTGCTATCGATAAAAGTATATAATGTATTAATAAATGTGTAATACGTTGTATCATACATGTGTAATACAGTTAATACAGTATATAATGTGATAATACATTCATATTTTGGATTTTGTGAAGGAAGACTAATTCCAGTCTATCATATATCAGTTTTTATTTATTTCAAAACCAAAAAGAAATATTTCAGAGTTGTATCTAGGAAGCCATACCTGGATTGAAATGCCTTGCCTAGTCATGAAATTGGTGGTATTAAAAGATAAAATATAAAGAATGATTCATCATGTTTGCAGCATCAGCAGTAAGAAAAGCTTTCAGACTCATGAACACAAGGGAAAATCTCTGACTGGAACAGAGCGTAACTGACATTTTAAAACCATAATATTTTATTATCAATTGAGATGTTAGCAAGTACTTTTTCTACTAGAAAACCTAGGATGGAGTCGTAAGAGTATGGCAAAATATGCGATTTCACTTTTTTATTAGCAGTTTTATAGATGAAGGATTGCTGAGCCCAGTCAGGAGATTTAACAACTTGGCTGTAACCTGCTGCAGGTTTTCCTTGTATGCAGTCACCTTTTCTTTACTTTTCTGTAACATATGGCAACTTATCCTCCTCGGGATTTTTTTGTGTGTGCGCTGTTGGGTTTTTTGCTGTTTTGTTTTAAGGTAATGACACCCCAACACACCTTAGGAGCAGCAAATGACTGGGTAATGGGATAGGTGGCAGTCACTCCTGTTACAGGAGTGGAAGAGCTTTGGGAGGGGATTTGGGGTAAATTTGAAAAAAAATTCTATTGGTGAAGATGTGACCCAGTCCTTTTATGGAAGAGGTGTCAGGGAAAGAGTCACTTGCAGTGATGGTGTGGCTGAAATGCACAGTGTTCGATACCAGTTTCCTCCCTTCCTTTCCATCATCAGCATTCAGACCACAGTGACTTGCAAAAGTGGTGAGAAAAGCCTGGTTTCTGTATGTCACATGCCTCAAAATAGTTATTTATGTTAGCTGTTTTCTTGGAATTTTTTTATTATTATTTTGTCAAAAAAACTGGTTTTATCAAAATGTGCAATATAGCTAACCGTAAGAATGAAGATTTCTTTATAAAATCATTCATACTGCATTATTCTATTAAAAACTCGAACAAACCTAGATGCACAGAATTGAGTGTAGTAAAACTAAAAGTATGAATCTCAACATAAAATATTTTTTAATATTATTGCATAGGAAAGGGAAAGACTCTTTGAAATAAAAATCTCTTGATGGTTATTTGGCACATTTGCAGTTTTAACACTGCAAAATATGCATTGCTTTCCATTTTCTAGCTATTCTTTGAACCAGCAGACCACAATATGCTATATATATATATATATATATTAAAAAAATTGATACTTAAATGCCCTAAATAACTTCATAAGATCAACTCAGTGGGTATGTACTGGTAATCTAATAACTGTGCACTGTTTTTAACTTTTGTCTCTTTTCACTTGGAATATACATGTGGTTGGGCACAAAAGCTGGTTATTTGGGTTCCCAAGTGTTTTCCTCAGTTATTCTCCCAAATTCTACTCTGAGGAAGCACTCCAGGGGAGTGAAAGGAAAACACAGGTAGGCACCTTAAGTGATTTCTTAGATTCAGTCTCTTCATGTGGCTCTCTGATTTAAAAATGTAGCAATTTCTATGCAATATTGAAGTGACTTTAAAAAATGTTCACATTTCTCCCAATATATGCTACATATGTACACACAATAAACAGAGATACCTGAAACAAAATTAGACTTCTTTTCCCCTTATTAAATATGTGTTTCTTTGGAAGATGAGTGAAAAAATACATTCTCTTCTGTGTGATCTCCATGCAATGAACTGCAGTGAGTGATCAAAAAATTACCATGAGTACAAATGGTGATTAATATAGAGGTGATATTTAAGTTCATGTATGAAAAGCTGGAAGTTTTAAAGTGGGTGTAACAAGAATTTAAATCATCAGAACTCAAGAAAATGCATTTAATATGTATTTTAAAATAGCTCTGTTAATTTAATCTTTTTCTTGCCACACACGACTTGATAAATTAGTTATACCCTGCTATGTTTGCATCCATATTGTGAAGCCATTAAGGCAGTGTAATTTAGATTACCAGTACAGCAGAGTGACACAATTTGATTAATGGAAGGGGGGAAAAACAAGGTGCAAGTTTGAATTGGACCATCTCTGAATTTTCAGAAAGCCTCAGAAGAAAGCTGTCAGCAACAGAAGTGTTGTCACTATAAGCTATTAACTAACAAAATAGCAAGCAGTGAGCAGCCAGTGGCATCCATAGCCAATGAGTAGATGCTTGAGGATTGTGGCTGGGGAGATAAAAACCCTCACGGGCTTCAAAAAATCAGTTGAGTAACAACAGCTGCTCTGGTCAGGAATCTCCTCCTTTTATTTTGACAGCTGTCACATGTAGGAGAGGATCCAAGGCTCTTTTAGCAGTTTGTCAGCTTCTCAACAACAGCAGGGTAGAAAATCAGTTGTACTTGTAAAGATTGATACTGGGATGACAGCTGAACTTCCTTCAGCCCAGTGACAAACTAACCTTATGTACTAACATGAGGCTGGAGCTGGGTGAGAAATTAAATCCATTTCATTTCACAGCTCTAGGGGGCAGTAAGACTAAATAATTTTTAAAAATTTAAAATTTTTCTACTTGCAGTGCAAATAATTGCATTGGGATTTCTCATTTGTAACCCCTGTGCAACTGTCAAGTACATTATGTGAAATGAGATGTTGCAGCTGATTTATTCCAAATTTATGGCTAATTTAGATAAGACACTTAGGCTATTTTGGTATTTTTCAGTCTCCTAGAAGTTACAGGTATTTTCCCAGGTATTTGCAAGAACTCTTGCTGTTTCTTACCCTTGAATGCCCTAGCTCCTCTGTCACTTCCAAGCAGGTTTGCCTTGCTTGAATACTCTGGGATTACTTGCTGCCAGTTCAGTGGCTTTTACTGCTGTATTTTCAGGAGTCTATTGCTGATGAATCAAATTCAAAGTTCTTAGCTCAGTAAGTTTCAGGGTTATAGTAGGAGCGCAGATTTATTTCTCAGTTTACTCAGTGACTTTCTGCAAGTGATGGGTCCAGAACAAGATCTTTAGCTAAGATCTTTTAATTAAGTTTTGATGACAGATGAAATAATAAGTGATAGAGAAGTATATTAAGTAAGGCTACATATATAACGCAAGGCTCTCATTTCCCATTTTTTACTATACCTGTTTTTAACATTTAGAAAAATAATTGCTATTTCTTATAATGTGGCACCAAAACAGTGTTTTTAGTTGAGATTGCTTAAAACATAATTACTGAATTATAAATATTGGTTCAATCTCATTTGGCAATTTTTAAGCATCTTCAGGGATCTTCAGACTTACACTGATCCCCTCTGGAGTTCAAGATTGAACTGAATAGAGGCAAGACTGCAATAATTTAGTGTAGTGCTTATGGTGAAAAATTTTAACGTGTGTTCATAAATCCTTTCTCAGTGGGCTTTTTTTCTGGATAGTTGTGTTCAGTAGATAATTTCATTAGTGGGAAGAGTTCTAGTTCATGTGGTTTTATTCTTTTATCACAGATGCACTGCACAGAGGTTTGTATTAGCAGGGTTCCTTTGTGGACAGTAACTTACTTGAGAGCAAATGGGCAGCAGTGTGGGCAAAACCATAGAAACTTGCTTAAAGAAACTTGCTTAAAGAATCTTGCCATTTTTCATTTTTAAAATCAGCCAATATGGTTAAATACTCTTATAAGTATTGGTTACTTGGTATTAGTCACGAATTTATTTATGAAGTTGAACTCAGGCTTTAACTGCATTTGTTTTGAATATACCAGTCAAGTATGATATCCATCTCTTTTCTCATTTAGTAAATACAACTGAATTGGAAATCTAGAGCAAACACTGACATTAGTCCAGGTAGTCTGAATATTGACAGAGTTCCATTCTTGGAAGCGATTAATGGCTAATTATCAATGTATCGGTAAGGTACTAGGATAGTGCTTTTGTGCTATTCTGCCCTTGTTCCATAAAAAAGAACTGAGAGGGAGTAAAGGCAGTGGCAGTAAAACCTGCACATCCTCTCATTCCTCTGTCCCCAACTTACAGCTGCTGTCCTGTCCACCTCACAGCGACTGCTCAGGATGAAACAGGCTTCAGCATCGTCCATCCTACAAAAGAGGAGACAAACCTGTCACACACCAACCAGGTACGTCCTGGACTTGTTTCTTACAGCTCAGAGTCTTGCACAGAGAAACAGAATACCAAGTTTTGTCTCTCTGGTCTCATTTCTTCCCCTGCTGCCACTAAAAGCTGTGCCAAAGTAGTAAGAGCAGAGTGGCCTCAAACTTAATTTGCCATGAGTATAAAAGGTGAATAAACAGTACCAGTCTGCCTGGGGTGTAAGAGTGCAATATGCACAAGTTATTACTGATAAGGATGGACAAAAGGGGGCAGATAATAGAGTTGTCTTGCATAGTGATAGCAGAAACTTGGGTAGATCTACAAGAATAATGTGTTTGGGATAAATAACAGACATTTCTGTGTGTATATATACATTAAATGAACTATTTCCAGTTCACGGAGTCTTTGTTTAGGAAGAAATCATGGGAGCTCCATGAGTAATTTCAGCTAAGCATGGGAGCAGTATTGGGGAGACAAGGTCTTTTCCAAAGTTATAGGAAAGAAAATTCCAGTTAAATTAGATTAGGTTTTTTGCAAAAATGCAGTCTTTTATTAATTGGCTATTCACAACTGATGGAGTCAGCCAACTTTTGGTATTCCTTTACTTTTTAGTGTGACCTATATCATGCTATTTTGACATTGGGTTTCAGATACAATATATATATAAATTCTGATAATGAGACCCTTCTCGATTATTTTGTTGTTCTTGGTAACCATTACTTTATTTATTAGAAGAAGCTTGCTATGTATCTTGCTATCTCCTCAGTACATTATGTTCTCATTAAAAAGAAATATACCAAACATCTTGGGTACTGGGTTATATTTCATATTAAATGTTCTATTAAATTCCCACTATGCTTCTTCCCTCAGGAGAGGCTGAAAATTTTTCTGTGACAGGTACATTCAATTACATGTTCTGCAGGAAAAAGCACAGTTCCACAGCTGACTACCTCCAGGTTATTAGAAGTGAAATTCAAGATTATATTTAGGGAACAGCCTAATTTTAATTCTTGTAATGTGTAGAACAAATGTCAGCTAAATCTACACATGCATTCCTTCTTGAAATCAGCAAGAAAGGAAAAAAAAGGCAAAGAGGATCTCTCTAAAAGAAAATTTTTAATTCTGAAAACAGCTTTCTTGTCTTGTCAAATTTTAACAGCTGTAGAAGTAGTTGTTTTTTCAGTGGCAGAAGTCTGAGAAGCTAACAGTGCTCATAAAGCTTCTCACAGATGAGATTCTTGGAAATAACTCCCCTCAGGTAAAGAAGGCTGAATGACACAAAGAGTCAGACAGGTATTGGCTTAATTGTAGTTATCTACAACATAGAGGAGTGCAGATGAGTTAAATCAGTTATTCACTAAGAATCACCTCTCCCTGTCTTTGGAGAGTTTAAAGAAATGATCCTTCTATATGAATTCCACTGTGAATTCCTTCCCAGCTCAAATTGAGCTCTGGGGGGGAGGTGTGTGTGAGGAACTGTGCTTGACTGATGTGTTTTGATAAATGTCATTCACTATTAACTGGTACAGAGCATCTTGTAGAAGTGGTGGAAGTATGTGGCAAGAGGAGGGCCCTGAAGAGTTCGTGTACGTATAGCAGAATAGTTGCTTAATGTTGCCAGGCTGAACTTAACAAGAAAACAAAACTGTACAGTGGGTTCAAAGGGTGATAATTATTTAAGTTTCCTTTTTTCCCCCTTCACTTGGTCAGGAGAACTATCATCACATTCACCATATTTGCTCAAGGAGCATTAATAACTTTTAAAACTGTTTAAAGAACTTTAAAAACTGAGACAGAGAAGACAGTGAAAAAAAATTGGTCAGATTAAAGAGCTTACAAGCATTTGTTCCTTGAAAAGTTTCAGATATTAAGAAAAAAAAATATAGGGAAAAGCTTTCCTTTCTTAGTACACACAGCTTTCCTTCTAGCACAGCTTTTGTTGCTTAACCTTATTTAACAAACACCGTAAGTGAAACAAAAGTAAAAAACAAAGGTCAGTGTTTGCCTACTTAGCTCTCAACAGGTCTTGATCTTTCAGGGCTGAGCCTTGCAGGTAGATAACTCTTTGGGACCACATTGGGATTTGTAACACCCTTCGGACCTGAGCATCCATCTCAGTAGGACACAAAATAACCACATAATAGTCCTGTCAAAACAGAAAAAAAAAGGGGAAATAGTCATGGGTTCTCTTAGGTTACCATTTATTGTTGCTAGAGAATGAGTCAACAGTGACTTGAGAGGTCAAAAATGTCTCTGATAAGACGCTGACAGAGTAAGTTTATTTCCTCAAAATTTTTTCCTTTATTTAATGGGCCAATCCAAACTGCTTCCTGTGCTACAGACAGTCCTTGTTAGGAAAAGTATCCTTACTTAATAAAAAAATATAATATATCCTTATTTATGAAGGATACATAAGTGCACAAATGAAAAGGAGAGAGAAATGGAACATGAGAGGAGAGACTGAGAGCTTAGGATGGGCTGGTCACAGAAATCTTCCTTAGGACACAGAGGGTTTTGCAGAAAGCAAAACTGCACCGGATGCAGTGCACCATCTGTATCCTTCAGCTTCCCAGGGCACAGAATCATTAAGGTTGGGAAAGCTCTGTAAGATCATTGAGTCCAACTCAATTTCAGCTGTGAAGGGAATGTATATAAGCACTTCTACCTGTGCAACATTAGGACTTTTCTTCTTTGTCTCCAGTGTATCACAAAGCCTGACTCATTCTTCAGCTTAGTTAACTAAATGTTGTGTTTCAATTTGTGATTGTGTCTATAAAGCACTGGATTTCTTTGTGCAATTGCTTATGCCTCTTACTAGCTAATTGTTTTGGGGAGTATTTGGGATTTGGCAAATTGCTCTTTAGCCATTTGAGGATTGTATTTGTGTGATTTCTGCAGTAGTTAATGAAGCATGGCACCACAGGTAACTTAGTAAAAGACATGGAGAAGATTTAGTAAAAGAGAGAGTCTGTAGCAAAGGCAATGATGATAAATCCAAATTTATATCTCATGGAAATAAGCTTCTAGATGTTCCAAACAAGTCATATGACAAGTTTGCATTAGCTAGGGAATATGGGTACACTAAGAAAATCTGTACAATCTTTCAAGGTCTTTGTCCTGTAAAGTACATATATTTATTTCTTAATTTACACAATTCCAAGAGGATCTAATCTTTTCAGTCCTGTGCCATGTGGTCTGGGGTGACCCTGCTTGAGCAGGAAGGTTGGACCAGATGACCCCTGTGGTCCCTTCCAACCTGACCCGTTCTGTGATTCCTAACACTGGCAAAAAACAAAGCAAAATGTGAAAACCAAAGGATGCTTTGACTTGATCTTCACACCCAGTCCCAAAACAATGGGAAAAATTAAATTGGGTAGCTTTCATTTATTTTCTGGTTTAGGGTAGAATCTAAGGAATTTGCATAGATTTTTTTTTTTTTTCACTCTCAGTACCTGCAGTCTGGGGTGGGCATAGAATTCATTTAAGAAATCCATGAGTAAATCAATCTTCAGGGAGCTCACACACAGCACAACGTGTTTTTCTGTCTGAGCTCTGTAGCGACTGTAGTTTCCTCCGGACTTTTGCCTCTCCATCCATAAATATGCCAACTGTTCAAACTGCAAGAGATGCTAATTGTCAGTGAAATATAGACGAGGAGGTGAACACTACAACTCTACAATGACTTGGCAGTGTTGCATTGTTCATCTCATGCCTCTAGGAAAAGCTGCCCTTAGCCCACAATCTTTGTATTTGTAAAATATTCTCTAATAAGCTGATCAAAAAACATGGAAGTAGTGGCAGAACCTAACACAAACAGCAGTGAAAATTCATTAAAATATCATGAGAACACATTAAATCATGGGATTTTAGAAAATAATGAAGGCTGGCACCTTATTCCTTTAAGTAGTTTATACCTCTGAGCTCTCTTTTTCTAGTGTCGTGTGGCGTAATTGCTTTCCTCGTATGAAAGGTTAAATTTTCACACACATACTGTGAGTATACTTGGAGAGAGGCACCATGTTCCTTAGTTGGGGCAGTCACTCTTCCAAGAGATTTTATAATATTCTGAAGGTGATGTTCTGTATACTCTAATCTGTCTTATAAATTTAGATACAACTTAAATACACAGGAGCTGTTAACACAGCAAATTTGCCTTTGTCATCTGAACAATATTATGCAGGTTAACAGTAAACATTACTAGTCTGGATCCTCCAGACCTAAGAGAATACTGTAATAATCTGTAAGAAAACATACAAATGCTGGTTCAAAGCTTCATGTAAGTAATACATGTTTAATACTAAGCTCAATTTAACTGTATGCCTGTGTGATAGCTGATTTTTCCCATCCCCATTCCCCTGATGGAGAGGCTGGATCACAAATAATAACTGATTTCATATCATAGCAGGGCAAAATCTCAGGAGAGAATGCCTCCCACTCCATGCTGTGTATGGAAAACTATAAGAAGCCCCATTATCACTATAAAGGTATGAAATAAAGCAGCTAATAATAGGTAAATTTATGTGAAATGCCAGTAGATTCTAGGTTATTTACTGCTAATGTGGAGCTCTCGTGCCTGAAATATGTATCAGATCTACACGAAGGATGAAAATTCTATGTCCTGGGGAATTCCAGATTTCAAAACCAGCCCATTTTCATTTTCAATAGATTATATATTTTACCAAATTTTCACTGAGTGAGAATATACGTGTGTTAGTGCATATGTCTGTGAATACATACATTAAATATTTAATTAGAGTGTTCAAATAACTTCAAGAAAATTAATGCTGACGCCTGAGGTTCCACCATCCCAGGGTTTGTGTGTTTTCTGCCCACAGTGAGCTTTAGTTCACTGCCAAAGAAGCAGAGCCTGGAAACCATGGCTGTGTGAGAAACTTTGGAGCTTCACGGTCTAGCAGGTCTACTGTAAGCTTTGATAAAAATGCAGTGTCGCCCCACATTCCGTTTTTCTGGCACAAGGGCTGGGTGATCACCAAGTGTACAATGGTGAACATCTTGGCAGGGTTTCCCATGTAACCTCAGGGTTTCTGTCATCCAGCCTCACCTAATGAGCTGGAAAATGCTTAGTACAAATTTGATAAAGCTGACTGAATCCTTGAAATACTTGGATTTTCATAAATTGCTCTTTTCCAGTTGAAACCGTTAGAAGTCCTAAACTTAGGCAGGCATGAAAAATTCCTAACTGTGCTGCTGGCTCTGTGTGCGTGTGTTCCATGCACAGCTGTGAACCCAATTTGCTTGAGTTGCAGATTTAATGAGATTTTTTTCGAGTTAGCACTGAGCTGTAAGAGTAAGGGAGGAAGTGGAGAGAACCAAGATTAGAAACAGGGAGAGCCTGCAGAGGAAAAGCTGTACTCATAAAGAAAGTGCTGGCTACTGTTGTGGGGTCTTTTTGTAATTGCTCCATTAATAACAAACACGTATCTCAGGATAAAGGAAGGGCTCTGTGGTACATGACTGGAGCAGGAAACTTTCATCAGCACTTGGAAACTGTTATTAATGCTCTGTTTTTAGTATAAATCTAGAGTATAGGAGAACATACAGGAAAAAAAACCACAGTAGGAGATACAGACTATGGTTCTTTTTTCTGACATTTTCTACACAACAATAATAGTAACAATAAATTATTTCAGTTATTATTCCTTTGTTTCAAAAACAATTCTAAAGAGAAAAAAAAAAAAAATCCACATTTACCTGTATGGGCAACACCACAAGAGCAACACAGATCATAATGACAACAAGCAGCTTTGAAGGCCATATCTTGGGTGTAACATCCCCAAAGCCCACAGTGGAAAATGTCACTATGCAGAAATAAAGGGAGTCAAAGAGAGTCAACCTGTTTCCTGCTCGTTCCAGATGCTGAATTCCACAAATACTACATAGAAAAGAATGAATAAAGACATGACAAATAAAAACTGTTCAAGCTTGATGATTATATGTGCAGAGAACTATTTTCAGAATTCATAAATTGCTTAGCAAAGACATTTTTTTCAAAGAAAAGTAAAAATTAGTATCAAACCAGAAGTGCTATATTGTTAAAATTTTCAAATGTCATTTGTAATAAAACAAACACATTTTTGATTATTCTAATATGATAGGCACAACTGTTGCTAGGCTTTGCTTAGTGGCTGTTGTGAAGGAGAGGTGGTATATAGAACATCATGGATTGATGCAATTCCTTTCTAAACCAGAACAAAACAGATGGTATAGAGCTGCCACCATTCAACATTTTTATAGATGTGTTTCAACTTTTTCAGGGAGGGTTTGCTGGCACGGCCAAGAAAAATGTAGATACTGCTTTCTTTCAATCTATCTCTCTTTATGTTGGTCTCTATCCCTTCCTGTGGCTAAAGTTACTGATGTGAACCACTTATGAGAGCACATGTTGCATATTAGAAGGTTTCTGTTGGTACAAATGGGTACTACCTGTCTGGAATAAACTGAATGTGAGTATTGCAGGCTACTGAATTATCAGAGGAAAAAGCATCCAGGGTCAGCCATCAGGTAGGAAGTGGAAGGTTACAATTGGTAAGGAGATTCTGCTCACTAAAATTACAGACTAGAAATATGGAGCTTGGCTGGGTCTGTAATAGCAGAGCAAGTGGAGTTCACTTCCAGTCACACATGCTTGAGGACAAGGAAATGGCAGCCCAAGTTAGGTGCTAATTATTTCTCCTGGATGATGCACTTCTGGGTTTCAGAAGCAGTAGCAGAATCTGCCCACAGGTCATCCTACTATTTCATATGTTACAGATTTTAAAAATATTTTGCTTTGTAAATATATACCATGGCAAAGAGCTTCCCAAGCTTAAAATATGAGCTTCTCTGATGCCGTGGAATTACTTAGATAGTTCAGGTTTTAAATTATGTTCACCTAAATTAAAAAACCCCAATGTGTGAACCACCCTGAATAGCTGTTTTTCCCCTTGGAGTTAGCAGGATGATGTCTCCTCAGAGAATTAGATAAATAAGTGATAAATCACATATTCCTTAGTAATGATTATAGAATGTACTAAATATTATTTCTTCATATATGGTGTCCAGATGGTAAGAGTCCCTCATTAATATCTGCCATGGTAGATCTTTGCATCACCAGGGAGACCCTGTGTTTATAACAGTGTTAGCAGTTGTTCTTCTGTTCTCTGTTCTGTTCTCCAAATATAATTTAGCTGTGGGCAGTGGCATTTCCAGAACATATGGATCAAATTCCCAGTTTCCTTTTCACAGTTCTAGCGTTTGTAGTTTTCACACATCTCAAAATGTTCTAAAAAGGGTGGGGTTTTTTCCTTGTTGTTTGCCTAAGTTTCAGGCTTCAGTCAGAACTGATATTTATATTCCTATCCAGTTCGTCCCACATTTTTCACTGGAGTTGTAATCTAGATCTTCCATCATTTCACTATGTTCACAGTTTTTCTGTTGAGGTTTTTTTAGGTGGTTTTTTGTTTGGTTTTTGTTTTTTTTTTTTTTTTACTAAAAGGATAATTATATTTTTGTTCCTGAAAATACTAACAGAAGGACTGTAAAGAATTATGCTAATGAAGCTTTCTTTTGGTCTCAGACAAGGAAGTTTCTCATCTAAAGCCTTTTCTAGTTTTAATATGAAATGATGAAGTATATTGTAAAGTAATTGAAACATGGGAAAAGAAGCTAATTTAATATCACTCTTCACATAAGTTACATGTAGTTTTAAAAGCAGAACAGTGATGGATTTTTAATTCTTTATTTTTATTATTCCTGATCACCTGTGTGCATTTTCTTCTCTCTAGTTGCTGTTTGTGGGCATATCCCAGAAACACATAACCATGACTTCAGGAATTAAAGTCATGAGGGCCAGAAAAGCAACAAATACACAGAGCCAGGGATATGGTTCCTCTATAACTAGACCATTACACCACTCAGCAGATTAAATATCTGCAGATGAGGTTGTATTGGAGTATAATGCATGAGCCTGTCATTGGTAGAAATGTATTTTTTCTGGTGCTCATGCCTGTGAAATTGCTTGGTGTTTGTAAATACAAAAGGGTCAGTTTTACTCTTCCTACCTGACAGGATGGATTAAAATGTAAAAATTTGGTACCCTCATGCTGCCCTATTTTTTTTAATTTCAAGGTATTAGAATTGTTCCTTCATTCTTTGCTCTTTTTGTAAAACCTTAACTTTTTTTAACAACATGCTGATAGGAAAACTCAGGTCTTGATGAATAATTATTATATCTTCTTGTTATTATTATTATGCTTTACATAGCCAGCCCACCCAATCTTACTTTATCTTAACTGAAATAAGGTAATACACCATGAACCATGTCAGCCTTTTATAAGTAGAAAATTTTCTACTTTTATAAGTAGAAAATTTTTAACAGTGGAATTACCATTGAATTTAGTGACATCAAGATTTTCATTTTATCATTTCTACTCCCTCATAGTCCTATGTATTCCTATTCCTTGAAGCCATCAAAATAATGTGTCTGATCCAAAATATTGTGGATTCAAGATATTTCTCACTGTGCTTAGGGGGCATGAGCCAGGGCGTCCCACGTTTAGTTAACAATATTAAAGTCAGTAAGACAAGGGAGCTACTTCTCCCTGTTTAGTTCTTCCAACAGCTTGTTGATCAAATTAATTTCTTTCCTCAAAATTATTTGCACCTCATTTGCAATTCTACCAAACTGTACTTGAAGTCCTAACCCTGAATACAAGGGAATGATAAATCCAAAATCAGGTTACCAAGTCTGGGTGTTTTGGTGCTCTGCTGTTTATCTTTACTGGAGCCAGAGATCACCAAACTGCAGAAAAACCTGACTTTCAAAGAGACAACTCTGTGGGAGTCTAATTAACAAATAAAATACTACCTCTGTGACTACTCCCCTAAGAATATTATAGTTTCTGCTCACCAACAATGCCTTTAGAGAAATATTACTCAGCACTTAAAGCATGTTCCAATCTGTCTGGGAAATAGCAGACTACACTGCAGAGAGAGTGCAGTGGAACATCAGTGGCTGTCTACAAAGCCAAATCCACATGGATTAGTTATTCCATTCCCCACAACTCATTGACAGCTTTTAATGCATCCACATTCCTTATATCAGCTTTTTCTGTCATAAATTGTTAATCATTACTTTTAGCATAAAGTTTGCATGTAAAAATACATATGTTCTTGTCTGCTTTCTTATGTTTCCTGATGTTATGAAATGTGCAGTAATTTGGGCTTCATATTCTGCCTGTTTTGATATTTTGGGTGGTATTTTTATCTCCTTGTTCTTGTTTGCTTCCTCTTCCTCTTTCATCTCCTGAAGGTAAGAAATTTATTTAGTCATCCTTGGACAAACAAAATGAGTTCAAGGAGGAAAGGAATGTGCAGTAAAGGCAATGCTCACACCTACTTGTTTTTGTGGAGAATAAAACCACCATAATAATCAGTACACAGAAAGTCTCTAGTTAAACAGAAGGCAAATTCAGCACCTTCTATGCCAATTTGAGGATTCCTGTGAATTCAGGAAGACTCTCTTTTCATAGTAGATCTAAGGGAAGCACTTAAAACAAAATTGCTTCAATGCAGAGATTAAGTATTTCTAAAAAGCCCCACAGAAAGCCAAACAAAGGGGCTGCTGCAGCAAAAGTAGCATCAGAAAATGTATTACAAACTTCCAGAGAACAGAAGTATAATTATGAACACTGCACTGAACCACTGCACTTGAAAAACAAAAAGTAAAGACAGTAACATGTAATCTCTGAGGATTGGTAATGTTTAGTTTGGGTACTATTTGAACTTTTGAGAGTTCAGTCTGTGTTTTACTGGAAGCTTTCTCTCTAGTTCCAGGAATCTTTGTTTGCTTGAGTATCTTATGTGCCAAAACTAACTCCTGTTTGTAAATAAGCTGTCTCTACATGCAGTACAGAAAAAAATACTGTAGAGCAAAATAACCCCTGAGACTGTCAGATTTTTGTCATGCTCCAGAAATATGCCACAGAAATGGATGTAACAAGATCCCTTTGGATAGTATTTTGCAAATCCATTAACTATCCTTATTTATAACTGATTTTTTAGAGTCTATTTGATGTCAGTTTATGTTTTCATTTGTCAGAGTTGACGAATTAATCTGATTTCTACATTTTCACTTCTAGAGAAAATGACTGTTTACAGATACAACATCTTGAGGTCTAAAATAATGCACTAGAGGCTGAGCTAAAAGTCAGAGCTGCTTGTGTGTGCTGAGGATTAAGCAGCAACAACCAGCACTGTTTTCTTTGGACTTGCAACTTTGAGCTCCACCTTGTGTAATGACTTTGCCATGGTTAAAGCAGCTGGCTGCAGGGACTAACTAATGAATGTGTTGAAATCAATACGGATTGATTTTATCGGAGTCAGTGTGATTCCGGGGCAAAGGCTCAATGCTTATGAACTACTGAAGTTACACCTGAATTAACTCCCAAGTGTAGCAATTCTGCATAATCAATGCCCCCAATAGTTTCTCACACTCAAAACTCTTTATAATTTCTTCATATCCTGCACAGAATGGTGATGCTAGAACAAATTAGAAATTAAATTCTCATTTTTTGATTGTCCTATTCTGCCAATTGCTGTTCATATTATTTTAACATTTTCTGAGGTTACTATCAAAGACCTTTTTTTTTGCTTATGAGAAAAATTGGAATGGACTATCAGTCAATGAAATTGTTGACAGACCACCAACTGTAGCAAATACCTGAGGGTAAGATTCAAATACAGCATAATACTGAGGTAAAGGACCACATTGATAGGAAATACAGACAAGAATTTAAGACATACTTTACCACTATAGTGACTGCATCTATATGCTGAAGGAAACTTCCTCAATCTCTACACCAAAATAAAATGTAGCTATAAAACAGTTCCTTCTTTAGTCTCATTCTGGAGGATATACCATCTCATAAAAGTCTGATAAAAGTACACAGGTTTTGCTTAAAATTGGCTAAAGGCACTCACTACTTGCCAAAGATGTTAATGTTAATTAAGCTGGTGCCAGTTTCAAGCCTTTGAAATGAAAGTGGTGTTGGGACTAATGCTGTACCTGGAGAATGCCCTGCTTTGTAGAGAGGAAGATGGTTTTTCATACTAGAAATTGTCTCTGTGGGGTGTTCAGTCTTCTGCAGAGCATCATGTAGAGACAGATGCAGTTTTGTGCCATATTTTAAAATCAGACGTTATTGGAAAAGCAATTCTCAGTGTGGAGAATTAGTATTCATACAATCATTAAACATGCAATTTACACTTCAAAAATTCTCGTCTGAATACTGATATAGCTGTAACATTTTTTTTTCCTTCCTTGTATCAGATGCATATGGAAATATTATCTGCTGACTTCTGAATGGCAGTACATGCAGAATGTGAAGGTGTTGCTTATCACCCTACCTGTGACCCAAAAACCTGATACTTTCTGACAGAAACCCTGACTCTTCAGTAAACAATGAAGGGGCAAACAAAAAGAATGAGGGATGAGCAGAAACTGCAGCACGTAAGAGTGAAGCAACAATCACAAAATACTCTAACCAATAATAAAATCTTAATCCCAAAAACCCTGAAGATGAGGTTTTAACTTGCTAAAAACCAAATGCCTCCATTTTTTCCAAGCCTTGTGCCTTTTCTCAGGTCTTTTCCTAAAACCAGAGGGATTTTCTAATTTATTTTCTAAAAGCTATTTTCCATAAACAATATTAAAATAGAAAAAAACCCCACTAGTTTAAGTAGATTTACAATTTTCATAAAGTAAAATGGCAGAATAAGGTAAAATATATCATGTAAAATATATCAAATTTAAGCTTTACAATGAGAAGATGCTATTTTCACCTTTCATTCCATATAAAAGGCTACAAACTGTAGGAATAACTGAATTCCAGGACACAGAAGCTATTAATTGCATACTAGACAGTGAAAGAAATGAGGGAGAATTGCTGACTGGAAAGAAGATGAAGGTTGTTATGCTGCCTTGAAAGTAAATCAGCAGAGAAATATACTTGCTGTTCTTAGCTGGCAACAAGTGATCTAATGAATGCAGTAGATCAGCTGCAAGGTATTCACTGACTGGGCAAAACAGAGACTGCTGGACATTGTGGCTTCCTAATAATCAAGGGCAAAAGTACTGTAACAAGTCTCAGACATTTTTGCAACTGTAATGCTGCTTCATCAGACAGTCCAACATGAATCTTTCTATTTTTCCAGAATGGTTCTTTTCAGAGACCAGCACTTACTTCCATACAACTTTCTCTTTTTTTTTCAGAATCACAGTAGGGAAGGGAAAGACTCGGATTAATTCAACAGGCTTTGAATCAAACTTGTCAGTTCTGTGGGACTTTGAACACAAATTGAGGTAAGGGTGACAAACTTACTTTCACTACACAAAAATGCCACCATGTCAGAAATTAATTTGGACTTTCTCTTTGGATGGAAAGGTCATTTTTGTGTGTATTCTAATTTTATCTTTATCCCAAGTGATGGTGTTTGTTGATATGACTATGACTTACCCATGGTGTCTTTTATAAGCATTTTCCTTCCCCTAAGATCAGAGCATTATATGCAACTAATGGTTGCAAAAGCTCAACTTGTAAAAAAAGCTCTTCCCTACTCATGTGACTTCCAGAAACCACAGAACAACTTGTTAAGCAGAATAGGGTATTATGAAATGGCCCAGTGCATATAAATATTTGTTGAATCTGAGTGAGAACCTTTATACTCCTGCTGCTGCGTTTTGTGGAACAAGAAGTGGAGCTGCAATTAAAGAACTCTGGCCATTGAGACTGCACAAGCAGAGTCCCACTGTGGGCAGCCTTCAGCTCAGTGTGTTTCCATGCACAGGTCTGTCTACTCTTCAGCCTCTAAGGCCAAAGGACCTCCTGTATTTGTTGTGTGCTTTCAGCCTGCCCCAGAGCTTTGATGGCAAACAAAGTAACCTTTGATGGTAAACAAAGTAAACTGTCAGCCCAACTTCAGTGTGTCAGCCAAGAGCCTGCTAGAACCTGAGGTTCTGGATTGTTCACACAAGGAGTCAGTAAATGTTCAGGAAACAGAATGCTGCAGTTAGCACTTAACCACCAGATACTCTTCACCTGCAGAGTGCTACAGAATTTGGTGATACTTATACCTATCCTTCCTCGGGAAGGATAATTAAGTATTCTATTTATAATATTCAAAAATTATATGTGTTATGCTGGAAAATTTAAATGCAAACCTCTAATTTAATATACCCAATATGTTATGCTTTAGAACATCATGTTTAATGTTTCTTGCAATAGTTTTGAAACACTCTTAGGGTGTAACAGTTGTTATGAAAACCACCCACACTCCTTCAATCACATTGAACTAACAATTGAAAGATTCATTATCTGAATATTTTTTACATGTGCACAAGAGAAAGCTAACCCAGCATGCAGAATATTCTATTAGCTACTGACAGAAACCTTTTGTTAATTTTCAACCTAACTCAAGTCATGGCATATTTTAATGACAAATGGATTTAATTTTATTGTTAAGTCGAAATTCTCTCCTTATCAGATTTTGCATTTTCATTTGATTTTTAAGGATATTCATGGATCTTCTTTACATCCATTTTTACATCTCGACAGCCTTTCATCTGTCTGCACTTTGCAACTTCTTTTTGCTGCTCTCATTGCTGCTATTGAATCAACTGCTTCAGGACAAACCAAGTTACCTTACTCCAGCTGCAACAGTTTACAGTTGCTAACACCATAAACAAAAAGAGAATGTCTTAGAAATTAACAGATAAGCAATATTCATGAAGAACGGACTGTCTTGCACTGCTCATCCTGCTGTGAAACTCAAAACAGTAACACATACAGGCTGGAGTGGCCTAAAACTTGCAAGTGATTCAAGTCAAATACCACTTGTCTTATCCCTTTTAACCATAGCCATGAGAGGTGCAGCCCTTTGGAAAGCTCCCATGTGATATTTTCCAGCTTAAATTTACATGGACTTTGGTTAACAAGAAACTTTCTACTGTTCTCCCTTCTGAAAAATGTAAATGTAGAAAGTGTTTAAGGTAAAAGGCTGTAGTCAGATCACATGAGGACAGTGGTGTACATTTCTTGCGTTTCAAGCTGCACTATGAAATCACTGACTCATCAATGGTCTTTGTTCTCATGATGAGCCCTTCAATATTTTGCATCTAATTTGGCATCATTTAAGCTTCTTTCATATGCATATATGTGTTATAAGTGTTGGCACCTCTGTCAGTGAGGTCACCTGTGCAGGAAAGAACAAAGGCTACCAGTTACTGTCAGAGCTGTAACCTCCCTGTCAACATCAGAAACAAAAAATCTGGCCAATAATTACAGAGAGAGCTCTGCAGCTCGCCAGCGTGGTTTGCTGTATCTGGGCAAGAAAAGTAAACCCTCTGCATGTGTGTTTAGTTTGTCCTCAACGTAGCTGCTACAGTCCATGACAGTCTTAAGGCTAAGAAAGGTTCAAGGAGGCAGTGAGCTAAATGGAAGCATTTGCTGTGCTGCTGCTTGGCAAGGGGAGTGTCCACAGAGCTGGTTACATGAGTGGCTGTATGGGCAGTCTCGAGAAAATTGCACTAATATCCAGTCTCTGTCTACTTAGAACACTATCTGTAGATTTGTGATGAGCAGGAAGTTCACTGCAGAGTGCAAGCTACACAGGGATGTATGGAAACTGAAATGTGATAAAATATAGCCTAGGGCTTTTTTAAATACTCATATGCTTTGGCTCCTTTATTTTTTAAAAAATTGTTATTAAAAAATCAATATCACACATGAAAATGTATGCTACATAAATAAATTTTCCTTGTGTTCCTCCTGAAAAGGTATTTTTAGTTCAAAGTAACCTCCTTGTTGACCTACAGTCTTAGCTAGAGACAACCTTTTGGACAGTGACCAAGGAAACAACTGGCCTGTGAAAAAGATACAATTAAGCATCAGACTTAATGCTTAGGCTTGCTAAAACACCAGAAAGGGGGGAAGCGTTAAATAGAGGTTGTCTAATGGGGTGAAAATTACAGGAGGTAATCTGTGAGGAGATAAAAGCAATATATTCTGTCATGCATTACAGGGTGCAACTCCTTTATGGTTTGAGTTCCTGCTTGGAAACCCAGCAATTCTTTTAGCTATGAGCCAGAGGGCTTGGATACCTTGAACTGTCTGTGTATTGTTTGGTTTGATCAGCAAGCTCTAAGAGTTCATAATTTTCCTCCTGCTCCTCACTACTGTTAACACTGGTTTCCACTGAAATCTGGTGATTTCAATGAAATGTTTTAGTTGAGTGGAAAAGCCTGGATTTTCTAATATTTAAAGAGTTTTCTGAAAGACACGGGAGTTTTCTTTGGGCCACCTGCTTTGACAATGTGCTTCTTTGAAAAAAAACTTTCAAGTCTAATAATTTCTTTGGCAGGAATTCAAATGGATCTATGCATATTACTCCTTCTTAAAAATCATTGAAATCGAAAACCTTACAAAACTCTTGAAGTGTGAGGTTTGACTGTGTAACAAACACAAGCATGTTTATGAAAAAGAAATAGTGTACATGATTATGCTCATTATCTAAAGCAAGAGTGGTGTCATAATGACCAAAAAACATGTGAGTCAAAAGGGGAACTTCCTCAAGCAGCCAGGAAAATAATACGGGATTAATGATCACAACACCAGAGAGATGAAGGCAGGGTGGAAGAAAAAGGAAGATCACTGTGACTACCAGGACTGACAGCATATCATAATAGTCTCTGCTATGTTTTGTCTGGCATGATTTCCCCTTGATTGCTTAAGTAATGGAGAATATTCAGTAAGATTTTATTCTTTACTCATACTCACTACAACTCTTAAAATTAGACTTTCACTCTGAATATTCAAGAGGAAGCATTTCATATTTGCCTTAAAGTTGGCTGAGTATTTTCTGCATTTTTTTTTTCTTTTGTATTTTTAGAGTATTAGAAAAGTCAACAAAAAGAGATAAGTAAAAGAGTATAGTCAAAATATAACCCACAATCATTCTTTTTGCCACAGGGGAAGTTAAAAGAGAAGTAAATTTCTTTACTGAGAGGGTGTTTGTGCAGTGCAACAGGCTCCCCTAGGAAGTGGTCCTGGCACCAAGCCTGTCAAAGTTCAAGAACCATCTGGACAAAGCTTTTAGTCATATGATTTAGTTTTAGGTAGTCCTGTGAGGAGCAGGGAGTTGGACTTGATGATGGGTTCCTTCCAACTTGAAATATTCAGTGATTTATCCAATTTTAGTAAATGCAAGTACATGCCCATATGTAGCTGTGCCCTCTCATCAGTAACTTTATTTTTAACTTCTTTGCATAAGATATTTGCATTTACTTGTTTTTCTCTGCTCATCTCTAATGAAAAGAAACCTGCAAAATACAGGACTGTATTTAAACCAAAAAGCAGATTACGTGATTATTCTTGGCAGTTGACTAAGGCTTGTCATGTATGAAAGCCAATGGTAATAATGACCTAAAATACAAACAAAACCCTGAAATTTAATGCCACAAAGAGGTTTGTTCTGAACAATGCATGCAGTTATAGGAGACTATAATGTATTGGGCATCCTTAAAAAGCCTTGTCTCTTGTACGATCTCCTACTCCTTCAGCAATACATTAATGACCACACTGCTTTGCTCTGCAATGGAATTACATATGGTATTCTGTGCCCAAAGGGACTGATAATTGCATTTCATGCCTCTTGTTGCGTTTGCAGCCTACAAAGTCAACCTGTGTCTTTTTCTTCAGTTTTTACTAATGAACACTGATTATTTTTTTTCCCTATCACTGTGACTCAGGCACTTCCGCTCTAATATACAGTTGTATATGTCAGAAATGTGCAGCTTCCAAAAACACAAAAGCATATAGCTGTGTTTGTGCAAAGAATGGGAGCACATATTCAGCTTTAAGCATATATTTCAGTTTCTTAATAAGTATATAGTTGGCTATTTTACTGAGGTTATCAGATAAAAGAACTCAACTAATTTACTGCTTTTAACTTTTTTTAGAAGGTTTGAATTGCCAGTGGAAGTAGAGAACTCACTAATCAGAGTGGTGTTTATCTGGATTATACCCTAAAGGGTCTTTATTTCCAAAATTCTATTTTATGTGTATTTATCACCCAAGCATGACACTCTATGCCTGACTATGCCTCTACTCTTCACTTCTTTGAAAATTATCTGTCTAAACATTATAGTAATTTCCAATAGAGTACCAAGTATGCAGAATAGATTTTTTTTTAAATGCATTTTAGATGTGATTTTTTTCTTTTAAAAATCATTGTAAGTGCATTAAAATCCTTCTTTTTAGATGATCTCATATCACAACCTGATCTCTGCCAAAGCCTCTGAGATGTTTTTTCAACATTCCATAAAGTTATGCCTAATACAGGCACAGTGAGTGAACAGCTCCTGGTGGACAGTGCCAAGTTCTGTTTTAGTGGCTGAAGTTATACCAAACACCTTTTTTAACTCTTCACTTTCTGATTTAAGAAATATGAATTTTGCTGAATTTCACAGCTTTAAAATATAGCTGGAATGTCAGACAACAAAAGTGAGCAGAGCACTAAAGAGTTACCGCTGATCACAAATCAGCATAATGAGCTACTGCCCACTGGAGAACTAGAATAACTGATGGCATCTGATAATACAGTTAAATGTGTTAGCATAAACCACCACAAACACCAGATCTTTGTCAAGTAAAATAAATACTTTGTCAGCCTAATAAATCAGTCAATGAAAGATATATATATATATTTTTAAGTCTGCACACTAATGACAGCTTCATTTTTGAGCCAGGAACTGTGAGTGATGATGGTTTGATGCCAACTACTGAATGGTGAAGTAACATTCTCAACATAGTCACCATTGTTACACTTGGCATTTTATTTGCCACTGTCTAAAATGATAGAATATTTTCAAAGACACCATGTGAGTATCAGGTTTTTCTTTCTACTGTAAAGATAAAATGAAGAATGTGAAATGTAATGCCTTCTTGGAAGGAAAGAGATGGAAAACAGCAGGTTTTAACACTTACTTTATATAGCAAATTGCCCCTTTAAGGAGGACTTTACCTGCTTTTATTTAAGTCTTCCCAATACCAAAGTAAAACCTAAGATTTCTTTTACCAGTATGATCATACAGTATTTCATGCCCTGCAGACTCTGGTTACACTCCAGATCAACTTTGATTCCAGCTTTTTATTTTGCCAAAGTTATTCTTGTCACCTTTTTTCTGAAGGTAACAAACATATTTTGCATATATAAAATTTATGTTTTCACACCCAGTAAGGTATCTACTTACAAGCCTGTGTGTTTATAAACCAATGGAAAGCTTGCTAGAAAACCTACATCCTAATAATCTGCATGCCTGTTGAACTCACCTCCCTGGCTCCCTATGTCAAATATTTTTCTCTGGCTGCATTTTTTCTGTGAATCTTTTTCAAATGTTGATAATTTTGAAGACTTACACACAAATACATATTGCACATACTTAAATATGGTAATTGTTTGGGGTTTTTTATGGAGTATGGCATTTTATATTTCTTTGATGTTCCTTGTTTATCCTTGCTCTTTGGATAATCACTTCTAGATTTTCTCTAAACCTCCTTTTATGATACAGAAAATTAAAGCACACTTTGCTAATTTAATTTTTTTTAGTTTTTCTGAGACTTTATGTATTCCTTATACTCTGTTTTGTGCTATATCCCTGCAAAGGAACAAGCACAGGAATGCATTTAGACCAACTTTGAGGAATTTTATGTGTTGCTTTACATGTGTTGGCAAGCTGTAATTAGTTAATATTAGCAATAAGCTTCATTTTATTATGTCTCACAAAATTCAAAATATGAGTGCTGAAGAAAGGATACCATGGAGATGCAGCCTTAGAATTGTATTTCTAACAGTCCAAATGTTATATGACTCAAAACAGTTTGCTTTTTTCCCTCCATTTGTAATGGTAATTGGTCTCTGCTGCCAGAACAACCTCTGCTTGTCAGGGTATCTGGTAATACTATTACTGTATTGCAAGATGTCATGATAATAAAAGCTGAGAAATTGTCCTCCCAATGGCATATTCAGAGTGCATAATGTTTTCCAAAATATTGTGTCTCCCTAATATTCTTAATGCATCTTTAATGAAAAGTTGTCAAGATTACTGATGGAAAATATTAGCAGCACTTGGTATTTGAGAGACATTTTTACATCTCATGGAAGTTATTGGGGAAAATATTGGGAAAGAACCTGACTGGCATTTTATCTCCTTCTTGGGCACAAGTTTGGTTTTGAATATATGATTTGCACTCTCCTTAAATATGCAAGTTCTGATTACTGAAATTTCAGTATCTTCACATAGCAGAAGAAAATGATTAGAAGAGAAAGAAACAAATGATTCAGAGCATAGAGGCTGGAACTTTCAGAATGGTAAGTAATTTAATGGCTAACTCCCATCAAGGGTAAAGGCCTTGCAAGACAGGCTGAAAATTCTTCCTAGTGTCAATTTAAAATATTGATTTATAGAATACACTACTAGACTGTGAAATTGCAATTACATTAATTTTCAAAGGCTGATTTACCTGACCTGTAATATAGAGGTACACACCATATTATACTGAAATATTGTGTGCTACAACAGAGAACAAGAAATGTGGATAAGTTAATTTTGTCTTTTGAATTTATAGAAATTTAACTTTGCCCACCTTTACCTATATTCAGTTTGGAATTGCTGATTTTCAGATTAATAAATGATCTGCAACCTGTGCTAGACAATCAACAAAGTTGGGTTGAAACTTGAAAAGATCACAAGTACAGGAAGCACTGACTCATTTTCCAGGATGAAATAAAAGAGCAGAAATCTCTCAATCATATTGTTTACTTGCTTAATTTAATATTTATATATATATTCGAAATAGAATTTGTTTAAAAATAATGTTGTTGACACTATTGTAGAGAGACTTTGTAAAGGTAGCTTTCTGAACTATCATAGGCTAATTATTTTTTAAGATAACAAGATGACTACAAATGTATTTCTCATGCTAAGAAGATAATTTAGATTGAACCTTCTAATCTTTATGACTCTTTTCCACAGACCACAGTAAGTGGACTGTTCAAATTGTTATTAATTTCACTGGTGTCTCTGTCTAGTTTTAAATATTCCATTACATCAGTGGCACAGAGAATTCCTTGCATGAGGCATGGGAAAGATGCTGACCTAATTATTTTAGAAATAACTATGTAGAAACATCTAAAAAGATTAACAAAGGAAATATTATGTCACTACCAAATTAATAACTAAAATAGCATGAAAATCCCTGTATAATTATCTAGGTTTCCATAGAAACTGTCTTTGATGGGTAGCCAAAAAGACTTCTGATTGAGCTTCAGTAGTTCTGCTCTCCCTATAATTCACAGATTTCTGATCTGCCTTTCACAAACAAATAACCAGCATACATCCTTAGTCTTACAATCTTTAAGCAGCACTCTTCAACAGCACTAATCGCCCATATGCTTTTTTAAAATCTGAACTCTTGAACTTAAATCTGCAAAAATATTTTTAAACTGTATTTTCACAAATACCATGCTATCAAGAAAGAAAGAAAGAAAAAAAATAGTATATGGTTATATTTCTGTGTTGCCACAATACAGTAGTTGCATAAAAATATGAAAAGGCATTAATCAACAAAACAATTGTGGGCTTTATTACATTTTGTCAGTAATTTTTCATTACACTTGTTCACCTTTTGAAAAGCCTTGGCCATTTAAGTACTAATCATATGGATGTATGCAAATTGATCCCAGTGCTAGCACAGGTGAAAAAGTGTTTCTATCCTATAAATTCATATTCCAAAAGAAACTCTAAGAGTTTTATAGGAATTTGTTTCATTTAAATAATCTAGATTGGCAACTATTTGTAGCAACACTGTTTTCACATGCTTCTTAAACAGCAGATTTCAGCAAAGCCACCTTAGAAACTTCTATGCCTAAAAAAGAAAAACTCTGTATACAAGATGTGTTTCTCCTACCAAAGCTCACAAGAATGTTGGCCTTGTGTTCATGCACGCAGTTTTTCCCAGAAGGCAGCATTTCACATAAACTCTAATTGAATTTATAGATTATCTGCTCACAAATAACAAGTTTTGCTGTTGACCTCACAGGAGCTGCACAGCCTTTTCCCTGTCCCATCACTTAAGGAAGTGTTAAGGCAGTTTCTGAATCTGACCTCGATTCCCACTGTACAAAGGCACAGAAACACCACCCATGCACGCTGCCCTGATTCCAGCAACTGAGGAGCAGCACAAGGGCAGGGTGGGAGTTGGTACAATGGATGGAAAGGTACTGCAGGTGCCACCTGGCCTACTTCAAAACAGAAAATAGATATCCTGTGTTTGAAACAAGCAAGTTCCTGACACATCTGCTTTGTTTCAGAGTACCACAGCTATTACATCAGTGATTTTTAGGATTCTTGCAATAGCTGAATAATTTATTTTGTATTATTTAGTTACTTGAATGTCCAATTAATGTCGTGTAATATTCTGGGATTTAATTCTGCAACTCTTATTTAGTCTTTTAGGTCCTGGAACTTCACATGCTTTGCCACTTTAGAATCATTGGATTCTAAAAGACAGAAGCACAGTCTTACTTTGTGCTGTCCTGGAACACAGAAAACCTCTGTAAATCAACCTGAGACTGGTCCTGAGCACTCAGACTGCTGTACAGCAAAACATAACATCACAGAAAGAACTCCAGACCAAAGAATCCACATTTTATTTTACATTACATAATCCACCAACACTTTTCATCCTACTTAAGGCCAGGCATCCTTCTTGGATAACTGCCATTGTAAGCTCCTGACAAGGTCAACCCAGAAAGGTGAGGAAGTCGAGACCTCCATGTGTGATTTAGTTCCCATCAGATCACCTTCTGAGGTGTTTGTATCTACTTATTGATAACAAAGGGAACTGGGGCACTGAGATGCTTTTTTCTCTCTAAAATCTTCTGTGATAAATCCTTTCTTGGTTGGTTGGGATTTTTTCTTTGACATATTATTCCAAATTGTAAGTTCTTGATTTGTCTTGTTTGGACTAGATCATTGTCTGGATTTGTCTTCATCCTTGCAAGCAACTAACTCCTACTGTTTCCTCTGGATGAGAACTGTGAGTGGGTAATTGCCACAGAGGCTACAGTTACTGGCATTCTACATGTATTCTGTAAGTAACTGTGTGGAAATATCCTTATTATAATGCTGAAAGCACTAAAGTGTAAAAAAATGTTAAAATTTACCACAGTGAGATTTCAATGAAAGCATAAGCAAAGTCTGTGCAGGTTTGAGTATGAAAAAAATAAGTGTCCATCTCAATTTGTAGCCACTTCCTTCATAAGATAATCACTCTACTCTGGTGATACATGACTAACACTGCTTTATAATTCAAAATAAGTTTTAATAGATGATTCACTGTGTCACTGAAAGACGCCTGAAATACTCATTCACGGTTATTTGTCTTCTTCTACAGTTTACAGAAATAATTAGTATTCCATTTGACAAACAAGTGCAAACATCCATTAGCTTAATGACACAACACATATTATGAGTAGGTCTGTAACTCTCACTAGAACTCTCTCAATAGTAACTGCTGAACAATCTGTCGTATTGGAGCACACATGTTTTAGCAGATGTAAAATTGCTCTGGTTACAAGGCCACTGAGGTATTTAAAGAAAGAAAAATCACTGGACAGCCTAATCTGTCTTTGAAGTCAGAAAAAAAAGAGAAAAAGAAAATCTTTGTAGGTTAACTATAAACTACAGATCCATGGAATTGGTTTTATGAATTTACTGACTTGCAAATGAGTTCCACCCCCAGATCCATAAACAATTATCACCAAAGATCAAAGAGTGGAGTAGAGCATAAATTTTGTTGTGATTACTGTTAGTTCTGTAATAACATTGAAAATTATCAACTGTATACAAAAACACGGAGCTTTTTTCAACTATATTCTGAGTGCAAAAGACAGCCTGAATAATGGTATCTAAAACCAGTGAGACTAGCCAATCAGTTGTAACCTTAGATAAGTTATTTTTTGACTTTTCATTGCAAAGCTTCCACCTGAGTTATAAGACATGAGATGGAATATGCCTATCTGGATAATCACCACTTACAAGATTCTGATGTAGAGATGTAAATGATGGCTTTACAAATGATGCATGAAGTGAGGTTTAATTAATTTTCTGTGGGTTTTCTGCTAGTTATGGTAAAGCTATTTTGAGAATACTTATTATATGCTGACAGGCACAAAGTCAATGAGGAGTCTTTCTTGGCTTCATACCATCTTGGACTGCATTTAAGCTACTAATCCAGGCTTATTAACTTTGCTTTACTGAAGCCACAGTACTACATGGACCAAGGCAGTATTCCTAAATGGAGCCAAAACATGCTTATGAAAACAGACTGGAGAGAGCTGAAAAGTTTGTGTGTTATGTACCCTTAAAGGTATGGATAAATCAAGTGCTGGCTCCCAAATGTGTTTGGGGATAATAGACCTGATTACCGTTTTCCTTTGCAGAAAATATAAAAGACACCCTTAAGTGGACAGATTCCAGCAATGGACTTTGGTCCTCTTTCAGCAGGAAGAAACTCATATAAGCTCTAAGTGATGTCTATTAAATACTCTCTCAGATTTACCATAGATGTAACATAATAAAAGACATAGAGTTAATTGATTTTGACTGTTCATAGAGATTTTTTTTTTGGTATTTTAAATATATAATCAGTAATATAAAGAAAGAATTTGTAAAAATACCATTATGTGTGTTCACATAAACAACAGTAACAATTGCTTGAACACAACTCCAGTCTTAGAGAAGCAGCAGATGTTTGAACTACTATTCTTAGTCATTCCAAAAGGGTTTTATTTCCTTAGTTATTGCATTACTGTGTGTCTTCATCTTACTTAGCTTATTTTCAGGTCTAGCAGGGTCAGTCCTAGGTCAGTAAACAATAAACTATAATGAAGGAGTATCTGCAGCTGCTGAGCCCAGACATAATTACAGGTGAGCTTGCCACTTTCTGCATGTTTTACTGTCAGTTATCACAGTGCCTGCTGGTGAGCATGATGCAGAGTTTGTGCAGCATTTCAGTAAAATACTGAAGTCGGTAAGTAAAAAAAAGGTGAAGGCATATTTACTCAATAGCACCCTGTATGGTAAAATACTGAAAAGCAAAATTAAAAGCGTTCAAGTCCTTTTTCATGTAAAATTTTGTATTAAAGGTCCATAATGTTCAATAGGTGATTAAATATCAAAGAAATTCATTACTATCCTGAACAGGCAGCATTTTTCATTATGCAGGTGTGCAGCCCCAAGGCAAAGGGCAAAATTGGACCATTCATTTGGCCACTGGCTAGAGCAAACTCCTCTTCCAAAAAGCCAAGTGCTATGTTACACTTATTACCAAAAGGGCCAGGCAGCCATAACAGTGACTATCAGAAAAGCAAGCTAGAGAAATAAAGTAAGAGAAAATCTAATCACTGTCTCCAAAATGACACACCAAACTTTATCAATGTGCTGACCTAAAGGCATCTTGTCTGGCAAAACAAATACAGGTGATTTAGCCTTTCCACACAGAAATCATCTTCTCCATTTACTGTCCTTTTGTACACCATCTTGTATCACACTGTACACCATCCTGTGTTCCCCCTGAGCACAATACTCACTTCTCAGGCACTACTGACGAGAATATTCTGTATATTAAGTAAGATACAGAGCTACTGTATAGCCAGACTGATCACGTAGTCTACTTTATCTGCCTCCAGCCCTGCTTAACACCATATCCCTATGGCATAGAATAAACATGCAACAATCAAGTGGTGTTTCCTGTGGATGTAAATTTAACTTTTTCAGGTCTTGCAGCAAAACACTTTTCAGAGTAATACATTTTGGTTGTTTGAACCTAACATCTAGTACTGCCAGTATTCTAGATTAATAAATTCTACACTGTCTGTAATCTGTCTGGATTGTTAACAGCTATCCCCTGTAGTCCTTAGGGGATCCTGATTTGGTCAAAGTCTTAAGGCTGAGATATTGCACACTTTTCTCTGTCCCAGCAGTGAGAGGAAGGTGACCTTGGTGTGGGTCGATATACTGCTGTTGGTACTCTTCATGTCTGAGTAACTTCTCTGCTGAGACTGCACTCTTGGTATATATTTAACTTTCCCCTACTCCTTTACCCTGTGCTTTGGCATTACTTGTATTTCCTTCCCTAGAGTGAGGATTCCCTTTCCCCTGCATGCACACTCTGTTTCCAAACCCAGACCCCAGTAGTATCAGGTGCTAGGTAACACTTTCACAGAAGTGGTTTACTCTCCGTATTTCAGTGCACGGTTTTTACCAGGCCTATTTTATCACCACGTAGGAGAGAAAGAAAAGCCAATATATATAAAAAGAGAGGATTTGGCCACTTACCAAGTGAAGATGAGACATAATAAGGTAGATATTAAAATGAGGACTTGGTTAAACATTGCGGATTGTGTGCGTTGGATGGCTCGGTGAAGATCATTCTGTATCAACGGAAAATAGGTGTTATTTTTGGGTTTGAACCAATAAGCCCTGATCTGATTCTGTAGAGGAATTATACAGTGCCCTGACAGAATTGCAGTCACTCAAATGCACTTAAGGGTTTGCTGGTAACGTAGAAGGGTGCAAAAGGGCCAGCTGTGATTGTGTGATTATTTAAGTAGTTCTTTGTTCAGCCCAGCACAATTCTGATCCTATTGCAAGCTGCCGTGAGGTCTGCTCATGTCTAGCTTACAAATTACAGGCTGCAAGGCCCAATTAAGGCCTAACAGTTGAGTTCCCTGCAATTGTGGATGAATGGCAGAGTAGCGAAAGAACCATCCACTGCCATTTCCTTTACTGGCACAGAAACAATTTATACTAATTGAGATTTCATTTCATGTCTTACTTTTTTTCCAGTTTTGATGCAGAAGGCAGTTTAGTAATGCTTGACCATTTGTATAATCTAAATACAGATAGCTTCCTATTAGGGTTGGACTGTGCTGCCAAAATCCCACGGAAGACAATATACTCAAAAAATACAACTCTAGAATATTTATTTCCTTTGCATACTTACAATCATATTTTCTAAAGCATGCTTTGCCAGCCAGCAATTTAAAAACACAGGAATAAACAGGTTTCTTAGGACTGGCCAGAAAATCTGAAAGAAAAATTAACAAATTCATTAGAAGCTTTTCTGATGAGGAATAGAGCTTTTCTATTCAAGCAGCAATGAAACACTTGGGAAAAATACTTACTATTAATGTGTTTCTAGCGTGAGCTTTGGCTTTAAATAACTTTTTTTTCTTCCTTTGTGATTTAAACACATGCAAGATAATTACATAAAATAGGAACTGTCAGTTTTAACTGCAGACATGAGAGATTCTAATACTTTTACAACCAGCTGGTTTATTTTATTGATTGTGCTGCAGTTGGAGTTACAGGGTTTTGGTTTTGTTTGTGTCCTGTCAAAGAGGAACTGGAAAGTGATCTGTATTATTACTTCTGTCACAAACTATCTTCCTGTTGTTGACAAATTTCTGTTCCCATAGGCACAAGCTCCTTATTCACATAAGAATAAAATTTACTTTGAAAAAATAAGAGTATTTGTGCAGCTATAAAAGTGCAATGTGCAAATGTATTAATTCAAATATATTTACCGTGATGATGAAAGGGACAGCATTAATTATTTCCAGGAGAAAAGGTATTCTTAGAATTTGTTCCCAGATATTTCCCTTCAAAGAAAAGGAAAAAGAACCCACAACGTCACAGTTGGCTTACATATAGTTCTGATGAGAAATACATATATCCCAATGAAACAAAGGGAGTTTCTCTCATACCTGAAATTCAGGAAGATCATTCATCTCAGATTTAAACCCATATGAGAAATGTGAATATAGAATATAGATCACTCTGGATCTTTTTCCTACAGTTTATCACAAAGTACTTCCCAAGTAAAAGATACACACTTTTAAATTTCCTCCCTTCCATCTTATGTTTTATCTTTACTTTGTATTTTTCCTTTTCCAACTGTTTTGGAGAGGGAGGTAAGGAAGAAATCTAGTGCATAATATTTGAGTTAGGACTCCAACATCAAGTTCTATTTCTGCCACAAACACTTCAGAACACTTTAGGGCTTTTTGGAACCTGATCTTGCTTACATGAAATTAGAGGTCTTCCCACATATTTCAATGAAGTGGTATTGATCTTTTAATTTGGTTACTGCTAGTAATTTGATGGGGATTTTTTTTTTCCAAATCTGAGCAGTGGCTGTAAATGATTAAATGTTGAGATGAAAATCCATATATTAAAAAAAGATGGTAGTTGAACTTCAGTGACTTACAGCTTTACTAATGCTGTGTATCAAGACTCCATCATGAGTAATACAGTAACAATGTAGTATGTATCATGGCAGTACTACAAGAATTTGCAGTAGAGCATTATACTTTCAGTTGCAATGACATATTCATCTTCTCTGAAAAAATTACCACTTGATATAGCCACTGAAAATTAAATACAAACTCCATGGCATATAATGTTCTTTTTCCATTTTTAACTCGTCACATCTGGAAGCCACTATACCTCAGGGGCAGGGATTATTGCCTTCCTTGTTATTGCAATTGGTGGGACTCAGACATGTAAGTGGAATTATGAGTCTGTAAACTGAGGGAGTTTTGTATGAAGAATAAAATCAAAATCTGATTTTTCACACCATTTTGTGATTTCACGAATTTCCTCATTTTTAATGTTAGGAGTTTTCATCTCTACGTTACAAAGAAGAAATGTCACGTCATTTACTTGTGCAGGCAAAATGCCTGCATGGATGGGCTCCAGGTAATTAGGGATGTGTACAGCTCTGAGATTCTGGCTTCCACATGGAAATGCATCATCATGTGCTCTGCAAAACTGCCTTTTGCAGTGAGACTGTATGGTACTGCTGAAAGCAGCTGAGAGTGCCTGTGCACCAGGGATATGCAGGATTGCCAGATGTCTGTGACAGGTTTTGACAAAGGAGATTTCTAACACAGACATCTTTCAGAATTCTGGCCAAGGACAAACCCTCGTGTAATACTTTAGGCTGTGAGAATGTAGATTGTAAACCTTCCATTCCTGATCCAAGTGCTCAGCATGGTAACGCAGTGCTACATCCTTTGCATTCCTCTCCATTTAAAAGAAATATAAAGTGCAAATTCACTGTATCATAGTAGCAAGATATGCTACTATGCACTCTCTGTTCTGCACATTGGAACCACTTTCTCATATATCATCAACCAGGTAACAGAAAGGTCAATCCCTTGAAGATTCTCTCAAATGACTGCTTTATTCATTTGACAGGTTATGTGTGAAATCCTAGTAATGTGCACTCCACTACAAACACAACCATCTTTTTCTTGTTTTCTTCCTGGCTAGTTCTCTGACTTGTAAAAGTTAGTTACCTAAATTGTGGACGTTTAGAAAATGTTTCTGTAAAATAAGTAATCTGTCACTGATTTCCACGAACCAAGGCACCTTTGGTCACCTTGGCTGTGCAGAAAAGCCTTAGAGTGGGTGAAATAACACCATTTTTGGCTTTGAGAGACTGGTGTAAAACTAGGAAAACAGCGGGAAGGAAGTGTTTGCAGCAGATGGAGTCCCAAATCACACTTCAGTACTTCTATTGTTTAGATTAGTCCTTTAGTTCTTTCCCTTATGGGGAGTGGAATCATAAAATTGCCTCGACTTCTGTGACAGGTGTATGCAGCAAATTAGAGTAGTGGAGCTTTCCATCCATCACACACTAGTAAGTAACTTCTCATGGAAGCTGATTTGCCTATAGTTCATCTTTTGTACCCACTGAAGTGGATGCAGATCACAAGCAAAGGGGATGAGGATAAAATGCTGCCCAATAAACACAGGAACAGCTCAAACTGTGATTGCCCTTCACTGTTTTGCTACCAGTATATGAAATTTGGACTGTTTCTGCCTGTAATTCATTTGTTCTTATAACCCCCAAACTTTAAATAATATATGCTCCAAGGATTAAGAAGAATAATTTTTAGACAGCAGACAACTGCAAGACTCTTAGCATTACTGGGCACCAAGGAAAACATTTATGCCTTAATCACTCAATAAGCACACTAAAATACAAGCTGCTAAATTCAGTGGTGGCTCTGATAGCTACTGAATGCCAGTAATACAATATATAATACAAAAAATAGATTATCCCCAAGATATTTTCAGCTTTAGAAACAAAATCTTTTTGTATTTTCTTTGATAAATGATTTTAAATTATTTTAGTATTTTTCTCCTAAAGATCCTAAAAATGCAGAGATAGAGCATAACAAAATTTAATGAAGAAGACAAAATAATTATATTTTTAAAATTCAACTTTTAAAGGATAATGCAAATACAAAAATACATTGTATTCACATCAAATAATTTCAAGACATTATGAAAATATATTCCAATAGCATCAGACAGATGGATGACACAAGTATGTAGATATCCCTTTTTTTTCTTTTTTTTTTTAAATACTGTCTTGGCCTAGTTTTTTTGGTGCACAGTTTTAGAGGGCTAAAACTTGAGCTTTATATATTGAGTAGCTACAGCTTTGACATCAGTGACAATTGTGTCCAATCCATTATGCACAGACAGATAAAACTGTGCAAGTGAAAATTCAGTATCAAATATGGTCACTTTTGAGGACGTGTTTTCAAATTACGCTGTGCCAATGGAAAATAATGAGCATTTAATTTCTGACTTCCACTCTAGATATTAGAGTTTGCACATAAATCTGGGAAACAAATGTGACAACATGCCATCCTCTAGAAGGGTGTTTTTCCCAGCTCCCTACTTCTACACCAGCGTGGGCAAAGGTACATAAACTTTATATTGAAACATTTAACTCAGTAATTTTTTCTAATGAAATATGCCTAAAAGTAACTAAGAGTATTTACCTTGTAGCTTAGATAACTTAGCAACAGAGTTTCAAAGAGACTTATTACTGCCACAGACACCTTAAGTGAAAAAAGATGTGTATTAGTACCATTTTCTATAGAATAGATTATATTAACATTACAATGAAAATACAAGATTATATAAAACAGCTTTTCCATTAATCCCCTGAAACCCTCTCAGCTAAGAGCATTTTGCTTGAAGCTTAGATATTGTTATTTTTCTGAGTTTCATTTATTCTTAAACAAAATCTTTTCACATGACAGAGAAAGAGAAGGAAGCTGTAAATAAGGAAAGCCAGTCAGCTCTTTACTTTCTTGTGAAGATGTTATGAATGTGTGGTTTTTTTACTGTGTATAATTCAGAAAGTTGAAAGCAGCAAAACATAATACAGATGAATAATTGATTTTAAGATTTAAATGCTGCTGAGCTCCATTTACCAGCCTTCAATTAGATTAAATGTAGTTAGTGTATGTATTAAATAATTTAAAAATATTTAAATAGTCAAATGTCAAAATAGTAAAGGCAAACACTTCAATAATTATAGACATTAAATCACTATAAAACTTACTTAAATCCTTTGCATAGAAAGTATTTGTATTTTAATGTGTATTGTGGGCATATTCCATCATGATGGATTCTATCAGGCTGGAGCCTGAGGTCAAACCAGCCTCAAGATTTCTAATTTTAAATTAATGCTCCCTGCTACTGAAAAACCCAAAGACTAATGTCTTTATCTAGAAGTAAATAAGATGCTATGATTTGGGAAATTATTAAAATATGCAAAATTAACAAAATAGGTAATCAAAATATATCATTTTCTCCGAGTAATTATTACTGGTTTAGATAAACTTAGGCTTTATTTTCAAATAAATTCTTACCCTTACCAAATAAACTTACAAGGAAAGTACTACATCCATAAGGGGAAACTTACCTAAGTATTTTTTAAATAAATTCAATAATGTAATCTGAATGCTAGGTCAAAAAATTATTCAAACTGTGCATATTCTAAACAAGGAATTGAAAGGCATTTCCATTCAGGGATTCTTCCTTTAGTAAAATTGTGTATAACACAGAGGTACAAATAATTGTATTGGCATTGTACCAATCATGGTGAGAGAATATAATGGCATAACCATTCTGGAAGCTTAAGTAATTCTTAGCAGAAAAATAGCATTTCATAGGGAGAACTTCCACAGCACTGTCCTCAAGTGAAAAAGAGGACAACCAGTTCCTAAAATGAGCAGGCTCCAGGACACTAAGGACTGAGCCACAGACTTCATGATATCTCCCACAAAGTACTGATGTGGTGCATCTTTTGTGACAAACTCCTCTAGACGTGTAAGCTTCAATATTGTGAAGTAACTTTAGATTTCTAGTGTATCTAAAAAGGATGTCCGTGAAGCATATCAAAAGCTAGTCCTAACTATGAAAATTAAACTCATCTTTAGAGTAAAGAGTGAGTACTTGGCTCAATGGAGCTTGGTAAGTCTAAGAGAAAAGACCATCTAGTTCTACATTATTTGTTATAAGATTTAATATGTTCTAAATGTATTGTAAAGTGTATAAATTTAAATCAGTTCACATCAGCTGATCTTTATCCTTTTGCTGTACTTGGTGTTCAAGTAGATAATTTCTGTGCTAATATGAACAGTTCCGAGTATCCTTGAATGCTGCTACAATTCTGTAAATCAGTATCATCTGCAGTTACTAAATGGAAATAATTGAATTGGTCATTTACGTATTACCTGTAATCCCCACAAAGGTAAGCTTCGATTCACCCAAATAATGGGAGACCTGTTCATTATAGTAAGAAAATAAATATTAAATTAATCATAATCTGGCATTTCAAAAAAAAAAAAGTTGTACATCTGAATGGAATTTAGAGCAGTGTTATTGAAAAAAAAATTCTCAGTAATAAAAGCTGTAAATTAGTAGTTATCTACTGAGTATTGACAAGTCTTGTACTCCTAACCCAGAGCAAATCATTAGGTTCCTGTGGGAAATTGACAATCCTTTTGTGTGAACCTTTTGCCATCGGTATAAAGATAGCTTGGAAAAATCTTATGTTATATTTACTAAGCTTAATGCTAACAGGCATTTGATACCTCACCACTGGAATGGGACACTCTCAATGGCATAATAATTTCCTGTTAATCATTTACTGCTAAAGTCAGAATTGCTTTTTAAATTAAGGGCATCCTTTTTTAATTCTGCAAGGTATCAGCATTGATGGAACCCAGATCTCACACCAGCATCCAGACCAGCAGTTCACTTTGCAATCACTGAAACAATTAAAATATTAAAGGCAGTTCTGAACATTCAGAAATACAAGTAATGGCTAGAGATTTACAGAAATGTCTCTACTTTAAAATGCCACTATTCCAGACAGAAATGGATTTGTCTTCCTGTTTTCCTCCCCTTCCCACCATTCTGTGGACTTTGGGTTTGTTGTTTTAAATTAGGAACTCACCAATCAATTGTTCCAGGTGTGTAGTTTTGATTGGAACAACTCTGGCTTAATTCCTTACTGATAGTTGTCACACCATCCACACAAAGTCCATTTCCATTAGCAAATGTATATGGGAACACAGTCATACAAACATGGGAGGAAAGGGATATTAATTACATCATTAAGTGGTGTATGAAATACATGCAATAGTTTGAAACCCAAGACAATTTATGCAGACATTTTTAAAAGTAAAGTAACTTCTAGAAAGTGCTGCCATATGTGATCCTTATCTGCAGATGAATGATTACGAAGCATTCCAGGTTACATTTTTTGAAGATTTCATTTCAAATTTAAAAACAAGACAACTGAAATGATACTTTGTAAAGCTGAACTAAGTACAAAATATATACTGAAGATCAAGAGATCCTAGAAATCCTTATCCCATGGATAGGCTGGGATAGAAAGAGTACATACACGCTCTTAACAGATAACGCTGCAGCAAAATACACGTGATAACCTCGTTTGAGGACGTGAGGAGGGCTGGAGATGCACACAGCAGTGTTTCAAGTACAAAACTTTACCTAAGTAAAAAAATTAGCCACTATATTTGTGATGTTATCTTGCCTTTAATTTCTGGCACCAGCCATCTTTTCAAATGGGCATGTAAGGATGTGGGAATACATCACCTGTAAATTATGAAAAGTATCTTTTCTCATCCTTGGCAAGCAAGGTCAGCAGAAAATAGAGGGATCTGCAGCCCACAGATTAGCAACAACTGTATTTTTACCAGCTATGAGTGGGGCAGTGCCAAATTGTACCCATTAATAAGGATGCCTTATGTCTTAAACTCCTTCCAGTACACCCGCTGTGCGTGACGGAGTAAAGGAAAGACACAAACTTGTACAGGCATTTCTGAAAACAGGAAATAAATCTGACAAAAATAATTCCTCCCAGATTTGTCACTTTAAAACAAACCAGGCAAAAATATTTTCTGTGACCACACTCTCAGCACACTGAGTAGTTTCTTTCATTGGGCTGGGACACAGTATATAGAAATTATTTTTTCTTTCATATCACCACATCTTTAAGAATGCATTCGAGCAGGAGTTTTGGAACAAAGCCCTCAAGGATCTCCATGGCATTAATGGGATGCCATTTGTTTGTCTGACACAGCTTCTAAGACTTAGTGAGCAGGCAAAAAGACTTACCTGAATCTTCGCAGCCAGACAAATGTTATTCAGACAGAACACACCAACTACTCCCTTAGATGTACCACAACACCATGTAAGGGAATAACATATATAGAAAATATAAATACTCTCTCTGGTGAATTGTGAAACACTTGGATTGAAGGAACAAACATGCCAGAAAAGGTGTGAGGCATTCAGCAGTCTGCAGATGCATATGAATATGCATCTTTGCATATAAATACAAAAATACATGTGGCAGAAATCCTGATATTCTAACCTGTCCTGCACACCCAGACATAACCATGCACTACATGTTCATTTGGGCTCACTAGAGGTCTCATAATAAAAGAATTGCAGCATGCCAGAAACCATGATTAGATGTAAAATATTAAGTCCCTGAGTTACTGTGCTAATATGCCTAGATTCCTAAGGATGGGTTTTCTCTTCTCCACGAGTTTCCACAAAGAGTTTTACTCCTTGTTTCCTTTTATCAGAGACATTCTAAGGTATATGTAGAGGCAAAAATAATTTTTTACAGGTCTTGTTTTTTTCAGGGATATTTTTTCATGGCACTTTTTCTAGATTTTATAATTTCTCACAATAAATTTGGACCAAAAAAAATCTCAAATGCATCTCCTGTACTTCCTAATCACAAATCTTTCTCTCATGCACTCCTTAGTAAACCAAATATTCTTCACCTCTCTTTGCTTTGGATTTCATCTTGTAGAGTATTTCTCCTATGCACTAGCTTTTTTTAGTATTACCCTTACTAGATTTAACTGATTTTCAAATATTAGAATTTGAAATAAAAGTCTGTCCTTTGCGTAGCATTGTATGAAGACTGCTGGTTCTATCACCCCAAGCTTATTTTTTTCATATGTGTTTTGTTTCTTTCAGTATTTAAGGAATAAAGAATCAAATCAAGTGAAAGCAAGTAAGTTAATAAAATGGGATGCTTATTAGCATTTAAAATTGAGGCGATTCAATATATCCAGGATACAAATACAACAGAAGTACAGGATTAAATAAATTATAATTTCTTCTACATTTAGTGATTGATTGTATAATACATTTTAAAAAATCATACAGAATACCATACTGACAATTCTAGGCCTGCAAAATCATGCGTTATATCCATAAATCATTGTGAGGGTAGAATATACTTTTGGTCTCACTCTTCATAAGTGTTCAGACAAAGCAGAAGGCTAGAAAATGATCATCAGTATCATCTGCATGAAACCTCAGTTTCATGTATTTGTCTGTCCATTACTGGGATCTGGAGTTTTCAGTAAAATTATTTAAGCAAAATCCTAAAATAATTGTTGCATAAACTGGGAATCAGACATTTGCAATTTTACATAGAAATGTTATGTAATAATACATCTAAAATATATGTGAGCACAATTATATCTGATGCACTGTATCTAAGGAGAGAGCCAGGATTATTTTAGTGGTAAAGAGAAAAAATAATATTGTTATTTTAGTTCTTTTTTCCATTCACAATGTAAGATCAACTTTGCAATTTTTTAAAATGTCTGTAAGACATAAAACCAAATCCTTGTTGAAAGAATACTAAACATGTATTCATTAATTTATTTCTTATAACTTAAACAATGCTTTGAGAGCAGAAATGAGAAAAAGCCCCAAACATTACCATCCAAGTCCTTGTGTAGGATCATCCAGGAGCACACGAACTATGTATAGGAAACAGCTTAATAGCTTGAGAGAAAAATTGAATAATCTTATTCTCAGACCTAGTTTGAAAAGAAAAGAAAACACTGGAATAAATTTGGGGTTTTTACAGTTTCACCAAACTTCAAGGTAAAGCTAAATGGAACTAGAATAGTGCTGTAGAAAAACAAATGCCTATATAACTGGTCTGAGTTAAGACTCAGCCTGTTTAATGTAAAGAAGTATGCAGTCATTTGTTTGAAAGCTATTCTATGCTGTTCATCTTTACTGATGCCATTCTTTGGGTCTTTGGTAGTTTTACTAGTCCACTTTCTTGCAAGGGGAACCAGAAATACATAATACTTTTTGAGATACAAGATACAGCAACATGAAGAAGGCATGTTTTCAATTATAGGCCGAGGATATACAAAGGCAAGTATTTAAATATTAATATCTGGAAAAGTCTTCATGCAGTAGCTTCACATACAGAATATATTAACTCTGTCCCAACTTATAAAATATTAAACTGGAGTTATTTCATGTTGAAGTTGAATAATTCTGCATTCAAGAATCAGGACATCTGAAAGTCATGCTGAAGGCACAACTGAACTGAATGAACAGCTTATTCTATAGACCACATGAATATTGAAATGTTCTAGCTGACACGATATACCACCAATACTATCACAAAATATTACATTATTTCCCACAAACATAGGTCTAATGCACACAGACAGGATTCCTTCAAAGGGATGCACATGGACACTTACTTCGATCACATGGGTAATTTATTTCACTGCTAATTGGAGCCATTATCTACTGCAGTGGAACTTTGCTGAATTTTTGTGTGAGTTTGTAGTCTTTGGAGGATTAGAGTTTAAATTTTCAGTATTGCTATTAAATTCAATAGACCTTTTTGCTTGTGTGAATACTTGCATCTGACTCTTAGTTGTAAGCTTTCATTTACTAATTAAGTTAAAACTGACAGTTGACTAATGTTAAGAGACTGAAGGTCACTTCAAGCATGAATTTTTTTCCATCTTGTGAACTGAGAGTCCAGTTCTGCATGGCTGAACCCTTCTGTCCAAAGCAGAATATTGTGAGTCCAGATGGGATTTCCCTTGGCCCTATTCAGAGCAAGGACAGTGTGCTTTACTGTTGTGTTGCAAATACTTCAGCGGCTCTAATGAACTCAATATAATCACTTCTGTGGTTTAAGAACTACAGCTTGATAATGCATCCCCAAAGCTGTGTGCATAAACTCCCTTCTAAGGAGAGAATCACAATCCTCTTATGGTAATATTACTTTATTTTCTTTACTTTACTCAGTCCTAAGTTCAAAATCAGCACCTTACAGATAGAACTGATAAATCGCTTTCTATATCTACTAGTTCCTTTCCCATTAAAACTCCATCTACTACAAACACAGAAAAGTTGAAAATGGATTCATATATATTCTACTATGCAATTTCTAAGACTGCAATTTTTAAGAAATCTTAGGGTTTATTACACAAATCTGCTTATTACTTTTAACTGTGAAGTTGCAGTTTTCACACAAGAGCTGGATGCACTTTTATAGCATCTTGTTTCTGTGAATTAAGGGTTAAAAATCCTGTTGTCCAGGAAAAGTCCCACAGCTGTTACTGGCAATTGGGTTTGAGAACATTAACCTAGTGATTCCTGCTCCCCTATCAAGAGTAATTAGCCACAGACTATTTATTCCCCAACACGAGGGAAGGGGGTGAAGCTCTAAGTGGAGAAGGGAAGGGAAGGGAAGGGAAGGGAAGGGAAGGGAAGGGAAGGGAAGGGAAGGGAAGGGAAGGGAAGGGAAGGGAAGGGAAGGGAAGGGAAGGGAAGGGAAGGGAAGGGAAGGGAAGGGAAGGGAAGGGAAGGGAAGGGAAGGGAAGGGAAGGGAAGGGAAGGGAAGGGAAGGGAAGGGAAGGGAAGGGAAGGGAAGGGGTAAGTAAAAGGTGTCATCCTATTATTTGACTTGGACAGTGCTGTGATCCTTACTTGTAGCTTTTTGAACTGTTGCTGAAGAAAACATGAATTGTTTGTATATCCCTAACCCTTTTGTAGAAGTCTGCTGCAGTATGAATGGTTGCCCTAACAACCAGGCTATTACACCTAGAAAAGCAGATAATGTTTAAAAAAAAACGTAACCCTAAACAAACAAAAAAAGCCTACCAATTTTGTGTCATCTAACTTTCTTAGACAAATACAGAAGTCTGTTGTTTTTCTTCTGTTTTTTAGCTCTGTAGACGTTATTCTTGGTGTGAAACACTTCTTTTCTGCATTGATAATATCCTGGTTTGCAATCATTCTTTGAAATCATATGTTGGTTTAAATGCCAAAAGAAAATGGTTGTTTTCTGATTAAAAGCTACATCAATACAGAGGGCTGATGCTCCAGCCTGCTGCCCCAAACCCTGAACTCTCACATCTTAGTTCTGATAGACCTGGAACTCAGGCTCTGGCTTTCCCCATAGGAATGGCCGTTCCCCACAGAATGTGAGGCAGGGTCTTCAAACCAGCCATGCATTCATCTAAGGATTCCAGTCAGCACCTGTAGAGAGCATTTCATGGCTGGGGTTGTTTACAAAGCAAGGCAGAATATAGTTTCTGTATTGTAGGTGCTTGGGTCAGTTATTAAAAATATACATAAGGAAGAACGGGCTTCAAGTCTATACCAGGTCACCTCTCCTTGCTGGGCATGTCTTAGCCTTTATAAACACATGTAGTCACCCTTGCTAAAGTTTTCAAGGATAATTAATCCAGGATGATTAATGCAGGACTAACAAATGGTTTTTTTTTCTGGTAGAAATTTTCTGTAGCCTCATAGCTGGGGATTTACCTGTGAGTTGGAAGCAATGCATGTGTTCTCTGTCATGGAGATCTAGGATTTCATGTGGGAAGGAGGGAGATAAACACTACAAAAGGCATTTAAAACGGGTTTTCAATTATTATTCTGTTACAAAGGAAGCATTTCATATTTGTTTGCTTCCTATTTTTGTTCTGTATTTCACATGCTGTCAATGGATCAACATGGTCTGCTCAACTTAATTTCATTTTCTCCATTCAGAGGCAGATTGCTCAAGTAGCAGGGTCATTTGCACAGAATATGTCTATATTCTGAATATGAGTGGTGCCTGAAACTTGCATTGAGCTCCATCAATCACGCACTGTTATGCAGTTATGGATTGTTTAATGGGAATGGAATTTCACTGTGTCTACCTAACCAAGTTGTTACATACTCCTGTCTTCTTTAAAAGAAGATTTGATAATAACAGAATCTATTTGTTTTGTAAGCTAAACAGAACTTTATCAATTCGTAATGTTTCTTTCTCAGTTTAAATAAGTATATGCTATTTCTGCAGGCATTTTTATGTATGGAGTGATACATTATATTTGACTGGTTCTGACTGTAACTTCCACTTTTGTTATAAATTCTTGATGCTTTCCTTCCAAGCATTTTTGGAGATGAATTGTCAGATTTAGAGAGTTGATCTAAACAGTGCCAGCTACCAGGTACGGATTTTAAAATCACTTTCCATTATTCCTTTTTCATAAGTCACTAATACATTATTGGTTTTCAGCAAAATCATCCCAGTAGGAGCTGGCTTTAGGAGTTGGACCAAAATATACTGTCAATAATTCATATCCTAGTGATGGTTATCCTTTATTCTCTCTTCACTAAATTGAAACTTCACTTATGTTTTCCCTTTGAGACTGATTGTTGGCCAGATAATGCAGTGTGAGGTCTTGGCAAGTACAAGAAGTCACACTTGTACTTGCCAATGTAATCCTTCTCTTTTTTTTTTTTTCTTTTTTTTTGAGGGGATGCTGTGACACTTTTGTAAGATGTTTCTTCATGCATTGAATTTGATTAGACATTTGCTTGAGTGGAAACTAGATTGACATGAGACGTAGATGAAGACATGTTTTATCAGTTTAAACCAGGATAATTAATAAACAGTTGATATTTCAAGTTACTGGCCTGTATGTGATTTAGATCAAGATAGCCTTCTGTAGAAAATTCTTAAAAATTCTAGAGCTGACTGCTCTGGTTGGCAAAACCATGTGATATTATCAAAAACTGTTTGGTGAATAGGTTTAATTTAGTTATACTATCCAAAAATTTGCCGATCCTACTGACAATTATTTTCTCAATGACAGCAAGTACATCTTTAATATGTGAAGGAAGGTTTTTGGTGCTCTCACTGAACGTTGACTTAAAAGCTATCTTTGTTTATCAACTCCCTGCTACCTCTGGGCAAGAGACTCCTCCAGTGTCAGTGGAGGCCTGGATGAGCACACTTGACTAGTGGCAGCTTACTGTGTCAGCACCAGGGTTTTGCAAACTTTATTTGGGAAGATTCTGGTTCTGAGTATTTGGACAAGAACCACAATCTGCATAAGCAGGAGTGTTTGAACCTATTAATTCTGACTACTTTGGCTTGCAGGTTATTTTTTTTAATTCACTGCTCTGCTGGCTATCCACATCATTTATACCACAAGAGGTAGTCCCTTGCGTCTTGTGTTATTTAGGCACCTGAATTAAGACGAATTTCCCATGTGGTCTAGGTAAGTGTAATAAATAATGCATTCCCCATGGATCAACCTCCAGAAGCTTTGTTAAACATGGTTCTCTAGCTAAAAGCCAGCAATTAATTCCAAAGCCCAAACTGAAAATATCAGTTATTCACAGCCTGCTACCTTTTTTCTTTCTTCCTTCCTTTTAAGGGAATATTTTTCTTGCTACACTTGGAAAGTAGAAGAAGCTTAGCCAACAAAAACATCAAGTTCTGTGATGAAAAACTAGTATTTATTTTTTACTAGCTCTTCCACATAGAAGATTTTTTTGGTATGCCTTATTTTTAAGAGCTTGATCTACAAAAATAACCAAAATTTTGTTTGTCTGTGTATTTTCAGATTGGGGCATCAAAGAAGTTCTTTCTTTTCTCTTTTCCATCTTTTTCCAAACACAGAACAATTTTAACCGTATTACAAAGGAAAAAATGTATTCTTTGTAGTCTAAAAGCTCTATGCATGAAGCTGTTGTAATTTCAGTTCTTTGCATATGCAAAGCAAAGAGAGGTAACTTCAGTCCTGCTGCACAGAAGAAAATTGAGGTCAGTCACTGCACTTCTCACCTATGAACTCCACTGTTCTAATCAAGACTGAATAGTATTCCATGTTTCCACCCCCCTGGACTAGCTGCATGGATCTATTTAAAAAGATTAATATGTTAGTTCCTCCACATTATTCTCTTCCATGATGGCCTATGAATTTAAGCCCATATGTCAATGAAGGTGTATTTAAATTAAGACTATAGGACAAAGACAAGGACTAATTTTTTTTTTTTGTCCTTGAGTACAGATCAAATTTGAAATTTTAGGAATACTTAATAAAATAGAACACTTCAAAAAGCTATGTTCTTCTGCAGCTTTTTTCTTTTGACAATCTGAGTGGCTTTTTGCTTTCCTAAACAAAAGGTCATGACTTGTCAATGAGCATTGCTGTCAGATCCATGCAACTTGATCACAACACAGAATAAAATCATGATTTTATTTAACAATTAGTGATATCACTTATTGTTTGATCTGGCAAAAAAGTACAGTATTTTCAAATTTAAGTATTTTAACTCAGAAGAAAATTAGTAATAACTTTACTGTTGCCTTCAACTGAATTTGAGTTTACTCAAAGTATCATGAATATGCTTAACAGAAATTATTCCAACTGCTTACTTGATCTTTGGTTTTTGATGAAGAAGAGCTTTAGTCTCTCTTTAAATGTATTTTCATTCATATAGAATTCAACTTGCACCCTGAAATAATAAAAAAGGAAGTATTAGGTTTGGCTGTGAAAGATAATAAATCAATATTTAAATATAATTTGTTTCTTTAATCATCTATTCTTGATATAAAACTGGAGGGACACATAGAGAATGGTCAGCCAAAAGCTCACTTGGCTTTGAATGAGTAATACTGAAAGTTTAAAAAAACCCCAAGCCAAATACACAAAAAAAACCCCACCACCAACAAAAAACAGAAAACCTTTTGTTTATCCCCTTTACAGAAAGGATCATTTTCATATTACTTGGACAGTCTACACTGCAAAACAAGAAGCATTTATGCTTTTGGGATTTTCATGGCACAACCATTCTCACATAGAGATTTCCTTGAAGTCTAGGTTAAGCCTTCCATCTCACTTTAACTCCCCTCTGGCAAAATTGACATTTTCAAGATTCTTCTTTTTTCTATCTTGTTCATACATCTGTTAAGGTTTCATGTCTCAGTCCACTTATTTGTATTCACCTTTAATCAAATGCTTATGTACCAAACAAAACCCTCTCTGAACTTTGTTTTTTGTCACCACGAAATACTGAGAGCTGAAAGCAAAATTACGTTGCAATCACACAATATTGTACAGAAAATAACTCCCTCCTGATTATATTAAAGCAACAGGATCATCTTTCCTCCATTCCCCTCAAATCTGCCTGGATATATTTCATCTTTCTGTCCCTCAGATCAGTCTGAGTACAACTCATGCAATAGTTATACAGACTAGAAAAGAGAACTGTTGCAGGGACTGGCAAGGGAAGAAGGTGTGTATTAGTTATGTAGAAAAACTCAGGCTGTTCCAGAATTGTGGAAGATGAGAGCAGCATTGGTCTCATCCTCACTGAAGTCCCTTCTCTACCCAATTTACTGACTCTCCCTCACCAACCCAGTTCTGCCCCAGCAATGAATCTTTCCCCCAGCACAATCAATACCTGTGCTTTCCTGGAAGTCGGACCTTAGCTTGAGAACTGCTCTATTATTGCTAAAGAACAAAGCAGCATCACACAAGTGAGTTACTTCCCTGTGTCTCATTTTCTCTGTGTATCATCACATTTGGCACAACTGCATATACTACTTCTGTTCATAAGCATGCTTAAACTTTAGTTCAGCATTTCTTCTCAGCAGGCTTTTCTTTGATCAAACAACTGTACTTCAACTACTTTGTTCCATACGTTGTCACGTTTCTAGCAGAATCCTTTAGTTTTTCCCTTCTAGCATGTGAAGCCTTTTGCTCAAAGATTTTTTGTACAATCTATTACCTATAGTGTCTCAAATAGCTGTCTATACCATGTATTCTGTACACATATGGAATTAGACGGTTGTTTACTTATAGACTTAGAATGGCATCTTAGGTAACATAACTTTTTCATGTTTGTCCATTACCAGAAGTTTAGGCGTATAATTTTGTAGGACAGGGTCATAAAAAGGAAGGCTCTGTGATTCACTCTGTTGACTTTAACTAGTCATTGCCTTTGGTGTGTTTTATTGTAGCGTTCCATGTAGGATGGGTAATTACACTGCTTCCTATTCAGAGGGAACACAAACATAACCTTATTTTTAAGAATCTATATTTTCCAAGGTACTTACAGTCATTAATGCAGTGACAGTTTTAGTGGGAAACATCTCCCATGACTTGGCAGCTGCCACATGCTAAGTGTATATACTTAATCTTCAAGGATATCTTTCAGGAGGTAAACAAAGTGGCACAAGCTATTGAAGTAAGGGATGTTATTGAAGGGATGCGTGGTGGGGTATTTTTTTGGGTTTTTTACACATTCTGAACTAATCTCTTAGAGTTTTCAGTAAGAAAATTTCAGCAATCACTTATCAACAAAAAGCAACCTGTTAACAGTAGGGCATGTTTTGTTGATAAAGAGGAAGGAGGATGTGGGAGCTAATCACCCTCCTATCAGCAGCATTATGAAGTGCTCTGATAGCCTAACAGCTGTCTACCTGGCTTTCCTTAGAAACCTGTGCTCACAGCAGACTGGGATTCCACAGTGCAGCAGTTTCCATGGCAAAATGGATTACGAATGCTGCTAATGCCACTTCTGTGGCTCCTTCTCCTTCCCCTGACTTTTTAAAACTTTAGTAAAAACTGTAGCAGCCTTTTGCATTTGCAGGAAATACATTATCGTGCATCTGTAATCAGTGTACTCTCATGATACTCTGGCTACCAGACAGAATATTTCACTTTGTTTCTTGAAGGTTGCTATTTACTAAGCAAAGTTAAGTGTGACTGGCTGAAGGAGTCCCTGGCAAGGACAGAAATCTCCAGACACTGCTCTTTCCCAAGACCCTGCTTTTTATTTCTAAGAACACTCATTCTACTTGAACACTTATTGTAATCCTTTAATGTTTAATATTTTACCTAAAGTATTTGCTCTTCTCTGTATATTTACCACTATGAAGTGTAGCCCAGAACAGGAGGATTTTGGGAACCTACAAAAAAATAATTCTGATCCTCCACTGAAATATTGAGAACATTTCATTGCAGGACTTGAACAGTGAAGGACTTGAACAAGCTTTTTCTGGACTTAATTAGTACCAGTTATTAAGGATGTTTCAAGTGAAGGAGTGAAATTCATTGTGACACACTTATATAAAATTTGATTACTCCATTGCAGGGTATTTGGAATTTGATTCCAAGCAAATGGTTTTGACAAAAGGGGCCACTACACAGATCAGGGTGATAGTACATGTACATGCAGATCATCTGGCTTACAGACTAGATTTGGATTTATTCTGTATTTATAGCGTAAGGAATTTGGAAGTATAGTTTCAACAGTTTGTGTTTCATGTTTATGTTCCTGTAAAAGACAGTGCACCCTAACTAGAAGGAAATCAAGCTGAAGGATTAAAATGATGATGGTTACAGGGACAGAAGCATTTGATGAACGTAAGGATTTTGTGTATGCAGTCAGTTAATCACTTCTGAATTTTTCTGTGCATGTAGTAGGTATTGAATATTCCATGAAAAGCTGCTTTTGGAAGTTAAAGAGCAGGTCTTTTGCTTTAGTGACTCACTTCGGCTCTGCTGAAAATGCTCAAAAACCTCATGTACCTGTGGCAAAAACTACTGAAGTTCTATGCTTGTCCTGCAAACACAATGTGGTGTCCTAAATTGTCTTAAAACTCAATACCATTGCTAGTGGTCTTCACTAGTTTAAACTGAAAGAATACTTTGTCACTGGAATCTTTCAAACTGCAAGAAGCCTCTTGAAGCACCCCAAGTCCAAGTACACATTGCATTCTTATAATTCAGTTAAGATGCAATTGGAGTAGTACAGTTTAATGCAATTCAAAGTATAGCAGGAAAAGTCTAGTTCATGTCAAGGACACTAATGCAAAGCACTGCTGATGGCTGTATAACACTGGGACCAATCTGCCTGCTCTCTGGGTACTTAACTCATTTTTCCTGCATTTTTCCATAGCTATTTACAATGTCATTCTAACCCCACAGTCACACTTTACTGTAGTAACAATATCATCTTGCACCCTCAAATCTACAAATTGCCTTTATTTTGTGTTTAAAAAAAAAAAGATTTGGCAGCAATAATCACTTCACAAATGGAAGCATGAGCTGCACTTTCCACTACATGTATGCCAAGAGCTGTAAATGTTTATTCCAATGATTTATTGATGTTGGAATCAAGAAAAGGTATTAAGTGTACAAACAGGGCCAAACTGAAGAAAAATAGTTATATTTACTTAAATTCCTCTTTTTAGAAAGGGACTTCTCATATTTTTCCTACAAAGAAAGCCTTGTAACATAAGAAAATAGGGGATTTTTCACTGGGATTTAGCAATTCAATATATGTGAAATGCTGTTAGATTTCAGACCTGAAAGCTTATTATGCAGGGTGCTTAAAAATGAAACACCTGAAGTGCCAAAGTGAACTGCTATTATCAGCTCTTATTTTACTGCAATAAAAAAGGAAATAGGCTTTTTTTTCTTATAGCTTTCATTAAAAGGATTAGTGTGTTTTAATGATGACTGTCATGGGTAACACTTCTCTTGTACGTGAAGTTTTGCAAGTTCTGAAACACTCAGAACTCTGATTTGTTGTAAAAGCACATCCTTACTGAAGGTGTTTGCCATGCACTGTGCAGATAAAATCTTTTGCAATATGGTCCTGTATTTTCTTGAAGATTATTCTAATAAGTGCAGAATAATTAAAGCTGACAAGTATAAGGCCATTTTCTGATGGGGATTTTTATCTTTTTATTAAGAACAAGCCAGTAAATCTTTTCAAGATCTCTGCACACCTGTGTTTGTTAATATTATCTTGTAGATTCTTTATGATATCCCACATGATGAAAGTACACAGCAGAACTCCAGGTTCCACAGGTATTCTGACTTAGATGCTCCCTTTTAGATCAGTGAATCCGAGTTAACCTATTTAGTGATGTTTTCCAGACATACCTGTATTTACTTGATTATGTGTCTGGATGTTAACATAACTAATAGATTTATAGATACCAGGTGTCATCAGTGTCACTGTAAATAATTCTCTGCATTAACAAAGACAGAAATAGCATGAGCTGAGTGAATAACAAGTTATAAAATTAAGGATTAAGGATGCATAAATAACCTTATAGATTAGAACTGTATCTTGTGCTCAAATTCTTTTCAGCATATCATTCCCATAAGTGCTCCTTTGATTGAAACAAATCTAAGACAGCATCAGAAAACTGGCCAAATCGAATTTTTCAGGTTGCACAAAGTGAAAATCTGTACCTGCAACCACAAAAAAATACCTTCTATGTAACAGCAAACTTTTCCTTCACTTAACTGTTCAAACACCAAAATGCCAAAAAAATCTGCCCTTAATTAAAATTATCTTCCTTACAATTTAAATTTATGTGTGTCTATATTTTTATGGCTATAAATAGAAATGTATTTTAAAATCTGATTGTAGCCAGCTTCATGTTCCTTTTTGCAGTCAGCTGGCCTCAGTTACATAAAACTGTCTTGGTGAAACTGATACAGGTCTATGACAGCAATAGAGAGAGGAAATGGCATTACTTTTCAAACATTTATATGGAAAATAACTTAATTTTTTCATTCCTTTGAGGGAAAGATTTTTATGGGAAGGCTAATAGCAAGAGATGAGGACTCAACAGCGGGTAATATGCATGGTTTTCAATCAATTAATAATACTTTTTTTTTTAATCCCCTATTCACAGTCTTGCACATTCAAAAAAGGAAATTATTATCTCATTCCTGTACTTATGAAAATCCATCAGAACTTTACCATTCTAGTAATGGTGCAGTAATAAAAAGAATAAATTTGCAATCTGTATTAATTGGCCTTAGAAATTTTCTTAAATGAGAAAATACTGGGATGTTTTACTGTGGGAAAAAGAAATCTCTAAGTAGTTTCCCTCACACACTTGACTTTTTACTGCAAATATACTTTTCCGTTGCAAATCTATTACCTTAGGTGAGAAAGTTAATAAAACAAACGTGAATGATGCATTAAGAAATAGTGCACTTTGAAGCTAAAATTTGAAAGGAAACCACTGAAGGAAGATGCTTGATAAATTTAGTAAAACTTTTTTAAAACCTTTTCTTTTTTTTTCCTGTAGAAGGTGAGGAAATGGATATTTTAAAATGTTTTTGTTGCATGTAAAAATAGCTCTTTTTAACTTCTGGGCAAAAATACTTCACATGTAGGATATATACAGCACAGAGCTGCTGCAATGAAAATCCATTATGCAAGGCTTTTTTACTGGGTAGGTCTGAATATCAAAGAACTCTGAGTAATGGGATAATGTTCTATGAGTTTGATTCCAGGCACTGTTCAGTTTCATGGAGTTGGGCCAATTAACCACACCTGAGGAGCAGAAAGGTAAATCTGTTGCCTTTCTATTTTTTCTTTTATAAAGGTGGCAACTACTTGTCAAAAAGTGACTTGAAACAAACTTGTTAAACATCAAGCATTCTGTGGTAACACCTTTCTGTCAGCCTGGGTTTAACTCTATATTAGAGCATTATGATTAAAATACACTGTAACCCATTGCAAGGTATTTTTTAATGCTCAGTTCCTCTGTGTCACAACGGCTAGTCCCTATCACTAGGTTGATGTTCTAAAACAAAGATCCTTCCCCTGCAACTACGGCACTCTCCCTGTCCTCTCCATGAGAAGTGAGGCACACACAGGGTCAAGCAGTTTGCCAGTCTCTCACACAGATTGCACAAATGAATTAGAAATTACTGTTCTTAGAGTAACAGCACACCTTAAGTTGTTGATTTAAACTTTAACAGTACTTTCTAGCACACCTTAAGTTGTTGATTTAAACTTTAACAGTACTTTCTACTACAGGATTTTAATGCTAATCACTGCAAACCTTTCATTTGAAGCTATTTATTTTTGCTTACCAAGCTTCTGTATGTTGTAATATTGCCGATTAATTATTACCTTAATAAGACTCTTGTTCCCTTAATCATTTCCCCAAGTAGACACACCTGTATCTACCCTGAAGACAGTCTGCAAGGTCAGGGGTAGTTTTAGGAGTTTTGTAGCCCTCCATCTATTTGCCTTCTTGCCCCCAGTCTCTCTCTTTGGTGCTCTGAAACTTTTTCCCTGCTACTTCATCCATGCTCAGTCCACAATTTACTGTCCACAGTCCTCTCATTCTAACTCCTCCTTCTTCCTGTTCTTCCATCCAAATTTTAAGAATATTTCCAGTCCCTTCTTCAACAGTTCCGTTTCTCCACTTCCTTGCAGATTTCATCCTTTCTTTCTTTCTTTCTTCTTCTATGAACTATACAGTTTCACTATTTCACTTGAAAACTTTGAGGAAATGGCACACTGTCCCACCTTTGGGGGTTTTTTTGTGCTCTGATTCCCTACATGGACCTTTGCTTTCAACATATTTTCCTTCTTTACACTCTCTGGAATTGTAACTCAGACTCTGGGCTTTACTCCTCTTGAAGTTATCATGTCATGACTATGAGAAATCTGTATTTTGAGATGTTTCCCTTTCCTCTCCTCTTGAATTATTTCATCAACTTTCAGTCCACTTCCAGTATTACACATTAGGATAGCCAACAAATATCAAGGCTTTATTAAATAAACAAACTCTGCAGCACTGCCTAAATGCCACCTGGGCATCTCAGTGTTGGTGCTATGGCCCTTAAAAGATACTTCTTCCTCAAGCCAAACAGAAACCTACTGGTGACCACTTGTGAAAATATCCACTGCAGGGCCAAACTAGATGGATGGTAGTGATGGAGTTGAGTCACTCCTACTCCAACACTTAACATGTGATGTTATTTTAATAAGTTTTGATTCAGTTTGATCCCCATGTAACACTTTTCACTTACAAAGCGAGCAGTAAACACTGTAAGGGACATTGTCATGGAGATTATCCAGATAAAGATAGAAACAGGTGTTCAGATAAATAACAGCCTTAAACTGTTCTGGTAGATTTTGTTATGTCTAAAGAATTAAATGAATAAAAATCTTAGAGATTCACTGCTTTCTTTAGACACGGCAGTTTACAAGTCCACACACCTTTCTTACATATGAAAAAACAGCTATGAATGAAAAGTGCCATCTTTGCTTGTTTTTTGGTTTGATTGCTTTGGGGTTTTTTTGTGTAGGTGTAATACTCCAGAGCTTAAACCAGCAAAAAACACTGTGTGAACTTAGGTCTCATGACTAATGATAGAAAGGATAAACCCATGTCTTGACTTTAAGGAAATGCTGAGCAAACTCTACTCAATATGGTCCCTTGCAAGTGACTCAAGTTGGCCTCTGATTACCACAGAAATTCAAATCACTGTTCACTTGAACTCTACTTCTCATCTGTCAGACAAATGTCTCTGTTCTTTACTCCCCTTCTGTAAGTTATCTTTCACTTCTCATTTTTCTGGATTTTATCTTTTCAGAAACAGCAAGTAGAACAAAGCTGAGAGCCTTCTGGGCATGGTATCCCCACAGATTAGATGGCTAATCTCATTTTTATTTTTGAAAATTAAGAGACTTAGCTGTCTGAAAACACAGCAGAAGGGAGAAGTAAAAAAGCAGATGGATAGAAAAATCAAAAAAGGAACAAAAAAACTTTGTGGGTGAATCCAAATCTATAATTTTTAAGTATCACATGACCAAGTGTAAAATATAATTTCAAATGACTCGTTAATATGTTACCTGAAACACAGAACCAGCTTCCTACTATATTTGATCCAATGCACACTGAGATTAATGGAAATATTCTATTCACTTAGACCTGAGTAAAATAATCAAATAGTAAAAATATTCAGACTAGATATTTTCCTATTGCTTTAAGCATATAATTAATATTTTTCCCCCAAAATGAAGGTAATTTTCTTTCTATTTCAACTGTACAATGTATTTTACCTAAAACTGGAAGTCAATGTGAGACTGAATAGAACATATATATATATTGACTCTAATATAATTCCACAGCTTTTCATTGTTAACATCTTGTTCTATTATTACTTCTGTTTGCTGGCTTTTCTTCTTTTGTTCTTTTTTACTGCATTATGCTAGTTATACTTGGCAGTCTTCAATTATAGGCAACAATTTATTCAGTGTTTCCTGAAACAAATGCACAGTATAATTATATCAAGTCAGAAAAACAAATTTCAAAGGCTTTTGGATTTTGGGTTGGGTTTTTTTTTCAGACTCAAATATTGGGATTCAGTAAGTTAATCTACATTTTTACCAATGACACAGTAAATTATAGGGGAGTATTAATTGCACCTACCCAAAAGGAAATAGAACTTTATGAAAAATGGTCTTAAAACAATACCATTCAGCTTGAATTTACATAATCTTGTATGGAGTCTTACTGATTAACATTTCATAAGAAGAGAAGTTTCAGAAATGCAATGTTCTGGGTTCTAAGAAACATCAACATGTCATGTCAAAAACACATGTCCTTTTTTTCCCACTGAAAAGTGTTTTGTTCAGTAAGGTAATTATATTTTATATTTACTGTTCTTTAAGTAGAAAATTGATTCAGTTTTTCCAAGGAAAATGCATTCATCAACCAAAGTATATTTTGTTTTCATTTGAATTTTGGTGCTATTTGGGATTTTCGACCCAATTAAAACAGAATGTGCCTTCTATATTTCCTGTGATGTGATAATAGCATAATGCCTCAAAACCTGACTCACACAATTCCCTCAAAACTATTCACTCTGCTATAGAAAAAACCTTGCAGGTAAAATTAATCTCATATGAAATTTTGGTATTCAGTCTACAAGTCACTCGTGCCCGTTGTGCAAAGGCAATCCAGGTATGAGCTACGTTGCCAGAAACCAGTGGACTTACTGCCAAGTCACAGGAAGGTAAGCAGTGAAATTCTTGAGACGTGATAACCTTCAAATATTTAGACCTTCCTAACCAGAATGAAGTTTTAGTCTCAGTGATCTCATCTGTGGTCTCTATGTGCATCTCTACACCTGTGATACACACATCTTTGATTCCCTGATTATTTGACCTCTTAGCTGTTTCCTTCAGCTCAGGAGATGTGAAGGAAGAAAACCACTCAATTTCACTCCCTGTTACCGCCTTTGCCACTTACTCCCTTTCCTCTCATCCCTAATCCTCACAACTTCCTCTTGCCACCCCCCAGCTGTCACCACAGTTTGCTTTGTCACCTCCTCATCCCCTCCGGAGAAGGATATGATGAGTGTGGAATAAGTGCCAAAGCTGCTCTCCAGGGCCCTCTGCAGCAGACTCACTCAGAGCAGCTCACAGAGCACAAACAAGGCTGCCCGAGTTTTGTGCTATGTGCAAGGTAAATCCCTGTACGTATCTATGCAGCAACATAAACATGTTTATTTATATAGGACTGACAAGTTAAGATTATTGTACTTCCACAGAAATTGCCTGAAAACTGTGCTTGACAGGCACCTTGTAGTGCAACAATGTGTAAATAGAAGTCTGACAGTCCAAATCACTATTGCAGTAGTCATCCACAAAGGCAAAATGATAGCACTTATTATTTTTCCGGTTGTGTGTTTTAAAAAAACCCACAACTAGAAGACAAAAACATAAAAACATGAGAAACAAGTGTTACAAAGGAGTCGTAGAGAGCAGTCACCACAAAGAAAAGCTTAAGCACAGGCTGGAGGAAGCAGTAGCAAAGCTTTATGATGTAGCAAATAAAAGCAGCTGCCCAGGATTTCAGTGTCTGTAGTAGCAAGTACACAGTGTCATTGGGCTCAGGATGCTGGAAGAGAGGAGCACCAAGCTCCCTTTCTCTTGCAGCCTGCAGACCAGCATAGAGCAGCCCTGAAAGGAGGAGAGGGCCAAGCCCTGGGCTTTGGTTTGAGCTCACTATTAGAGAGCTGCTGCCAGAGCCTGGCAGTGCAGAGGGGTCCAGGGCATGAGGTGTATGACTGATAAACTTGCAGGAAAGTGTGTACACAACTTGGAAAATAAGTGTGTGTGCCCAATAAGGAGTCTTTTATAAGCGTAGATTTAGGATCTCAGCAGAAGCAGCAAAATCATTAAGCAATAGTCAGCTGCATGCCTTCACTTAATCATCTGTTTGATATTTATCAGGCTTTCGGGACAGTCGTATTGGCAGGTTCTAGTTTACAGATGCAGTAGCTGTTTGATTTATGTTTGGAACTAGACAGTTGCTTATTTATGAACACGTAGTTCACTGCTCTCAACAATGCAGTTTCTTGCCAACTATCATTAAATCTATCAGTACTGACCAACCAACACTTGATTTGCTTATTAGCAGATAAACCACCAGAACAGATTTGTGTACAAACCAGACATAAACACAAAATCGCCTAGATCAGGTTGTGCTGACTGCTGGCAGACACCAGTAGGCACACTATCAAGCTAGGATGCTGTTTTATGACCAGTGGAAGAAGCTGCCATCTGTACAAGTGTCTCTGGGACAAGAGACACTGTCTCTGCTCATACCCTTTCAAATGGGTGAGTTCTTGATTAGTCTGACTAGGACTTTGCTCTAATTGGAGACTATATATATATTATTTTCTTTGGAGATTTTCAGTCATTGTGATTGTTACACCTAATGCAAAGGTACAACAGGAGAAAGCACTCTGGGTCACTGAAAAAGGCAGGCCCTTAGTGCACTTGCAGTGTTGGACTGACTTACAGTGATTACATTCTCCTTGTATTGGTGTAAAAGACAGCAGAAATTTGCTGCCACAAAGTTGATGGACCAATTCCTTAGATGTGCAAGTAAACAAAATAATGGGAAGAAAGGATGAGTGGGGATCCAACTACCAAAAGCTCTGCTCTAGGATTGTAGGGTGATGTTCATGGAACTGCATTCATAAATGTGATCATAGAGGTAGTTTATGCAGAACATATCACCTTGTTACTTGACCATGCTAATAATCATCCAAAGTCCATTTCACAAACACAAGTTACTCCTGTCTCAGTTGCTACAGATGTTTCTCTGCAACCCTTCCTTAAAGACACTGCCTGTAAATGTTAACTAATAGCAAAGTTCCAGAGCACATTTTAGCACTTCGGAATACAGCATCAGGACCACTTTGGGATCATTGGGAAAATGCTGATGATTTGTTTAATTAGTAACTCTATTGATGGCAAGAAAAATATTAAGATAATAAGGAAATGTGTGGAAATGAGATGAGTGTTGATGGAGGGAAATGTTTGTATTGCTTTGAAAACAAACCAGTGGGAGATCACAAGTCAAGATTGAAATTAAAAATAAGTGAAATAATACAAGGAAAAACACTGACAAAGTCAGATACAACCTAACACCCTGTTAGGGTGGTAGTAGCAGTCCAACTGAAGTAGTCCAGTTGAAGCGGTGATCCTGTGAAGGTCTAGTCTCCAGCTGAAAGATCCAGTAGTAGCTCTGGTCCTCTGGGAACCCAGTAGACAGGGCTAACTCAGGCAGTTCCAAGGCCAGGTTATATCCACGTGGGAACACCTGGTTCCTCCCTCCTGGGCAGAGCATCCCACAATGGGATGAGATAAGTCCATGAGTCACACGGTGGGTCCCTGATGGCCCATTGCCTGTCATGCGGGGTGGGTCGTTAGCAGCTGGTAACAGCTAACGGATGGCCCATTGCCTGTCATCCGGAGTGGGTCATTAGCAGGTGATAGCAGCTAACGGCCCACAGCTGGTGGTAATAGAATACTTAACTACATCTATATTGCAACCTAGGACATGTTTGAAAAGGGGGTATACCAGAATGAGGCTACATTAAAACAAGCCACAGTGTTTTACTTGCACTGCTCTTACATTATTTCCTCTTATCACTTACCACTATCTGCTAAATAAATGACCAAACAGACCAGTTCAATCTTCTAAGTAACAGGCTAAGTCTGCCTTTGTGCAGACACTCTTCAATTTTAAAGGAAACCTAATTGAGCCAAGAAGCCAAGACAAATACGGCAAAAAAAAAATTGTATGAGCTTTCACCCTTTTAACAATGGTAGTCAGAAAACTTAGAATCTTAAATTTCAGCTGTATAAATTTATACCATCAGCTGAAACTGCATTATACACTGCTATCTCACTAAAGTAAAGCATGTTATAATTCCCTATTTCAATTTGTAGTGTTTATAAAATCAAAATTGATCCTTTTACAGGCATAGTCAGAAGTGCAAGTCAGACGTACCAGTAAGATGCACAAACACAGTATTCCCAAAAGGAGGCTTTTACGGGTCATATTTTTGTGCTAAACTGATTCTGGAGAAGTTGTAGTTATCCAGAGTCAATAGCTAAATCCCCTGTCCCAACCTACTGCACAAACATATATCTGCACATGAAGGCTATCGAGCCACTCTTCTGTCAAGAGGAAGGCTGTGTTCCATTTATTGCTGTAATATTGTCTATTTTTCCTACATTCATTCTTCCATTTTCATGTTTGCTGTCTTCAAATGTCTCTAAAAAATCAAGCCAACCTCAAAACTTTCTAACAGTGTCTCTCGAGTACCATATATCTTCCAGATTAAGGTAGTTCAGTACCCTGAATGCTTCACTGTTCAATTCATATTTGATCTATACATCCTGGTCCTGTGCCCTACATGCTGCACATTGTTTGGCTTCTGCCCCACTCTTTTTGAGAGGGGAATCTTATGCCGCTCTGTTTTCCTACAGTGACTCCAGTGCCAGACATTGAGTTGACATATTTTGTAACCACGGTATTACAGATAAGAGTAAAGTCAAAAATAGCAGGTAAATAAAATCATGGCAAAAGGCAAACCAAAATATTCTTATAATGTACACCAAGAATGACAAAAATATAAGTACTAGTCAGCATGTCAACAAGAGATGAAAAAAGAATAAATGGCACCCATGCCAAGATCTACAAGTTGGATTTAGCCTGGGAACAAACTAAGAATGAAGCAAATGACAGATATAAATAGACTATGAGCTGTAGCACTCTGCTCCATTATGAGATAATTGGAAGAGATAGATAAGGGGGAAGTCTAAAGTGAACATCATGTACTAAAATTTTTATAAGGCATTTCAAAAGGTTCTCTGGAGATTGATACTGAAGGTAAAAAATCACATGCTCATATAAAGAAAAAGAAGTAAACAACCCAAAAAAGTAAAATAAACATGTTATGATATAACATGAAGTGAGTGCCTATCCTCAGAGAAGACTTTTAAAAGAAAGTACAGTAAAAATACTGTAGAAACTGTACAAACATGCCATTTTTTCACATTTTTAATATAATAAATTAGCTTGAAAGTCAAAGAGGAAAAGAATCTACTGAATAAGAAGGTAACAACTTGAAAAAAAATATAGTTCAAAACCCTTTTTCATAAAAGAATGTAGAGATAGAACAGAGAGACTTCTGAAAGAATGAAACAAGTAATTTCTCATCGACATACTAAAGCAGAGGCTGGCTGCACCTATAAAGCAGAAATAGATTAAGCAAGGCAAATTAATCTTTATTTGCCTTGAAACCAAACAATAACACTAAACCAACAGCAACGAAAAAGTATTTTTCAAATTGTGTACATCTATTTAGTTGAAACTCAAAGGAATTATAAATCCACATACTTAACTCTTTCTATGGTGGGGATATATTAATTCTTTAGATAAAAACATGTTCATCGATATTTATTACAGACTCTGACCAGTATATCTGGTCCTAGAGAAGATAAAAACACCTTTGTTTTCCTCATATGTAGACATATATCCCGCTCCATTAAATGACATTTTTGCTGTTTGTCTCACCACAGGTTAAGAATCCGTATCTCATAAAGCATGAGCAAAGGTAAGAACTTTGATTTATGCTCACTTTTCAATCTTCACCTCTCTGTTATAAGGAAATTAGTCTACTTCAGTAAATTTTCAAGCTCAGGTTTCCTAATATTCTACTGCATTCACCCTTTTCTAGGATTTTATCTTGTAATGCAAATGGAGGATATATATTTTTAATAAGGAAAGGGAAAAGAAGTACGAACAATTTCCAGGATTGTGTGACTTGGAAAGTCAAGGAGTTCCGAGCCCTTTAATAATTTTTTTTCCTTTTCTAAGTGCATGTACCCATCTATCTTCCCTTCCTGGTACCTCTGTGACTAAACTAAGGGTCTGAAATCACATTATTACAGTTGGAAGTGTGAGAAATCACCTAAAAGACAATGCAAAGTTTAGGACTTGTAGTTTACCAATTTCATTGAATGAACAAGAAGACAATGGTTATGTTGCTTCCTACATTTTAAACATGATAACATCTAATCCACTCATCATAGGTAAAAAGAGAAAACATGCCCTTCTCTTGCATTTCCTTGATTCGAATCCCTGCTGTAGCCTGGGCTTCTTGCATTGTCTGTGGTCACTTGCTTATTTCAGCACTCTACTCTTCAGCTCTAAAAGGTTTCCACAAAAACTACAAAGAGATAGAAGTTATAAAATCATCCTTTCATACCTCAGAGTGCTGTGAAATGTACATCATAATCACTAAAATGAGAATGAAACAGTCTCAGTTAAAATGATGGAGTGTAAAATGCCTTGTCTTCAAAATGGTCCAGATTCTTATCACTAATGAAGCCGTGCAATAATGACTGACTTGGGGGAATTTGATGAGAAAGCTGTAGCCAATTCCGTCTAGACTCAGAGATTAAACAAATTAGTCTACCTGGGGTTTTGGTTTTGTTTTTCTCTGAACCTTTTTTTTTTATTTTTCCCAATTCTGCACAGTTGAAAAGGAAATTAGTCTAATTTATCAGTAGAATAACTTTATTCCAGTTGACTGTGTTGAACTATTTCTCCTCTGGAAATGGAAAAGTATATCTCAGATATATTCAAATATACTGTTAAATAGCATTCCTACTGTATTTATGGAGTCTATTTATGCCAGTATTTCAACATTTATCCAGCAATCCCACTTGTGCTGTCATATAATGGGTGAGATGATCAAATACCAGTGGGTAATTTTCTATACCACTCTGGCTTCTCTCTATCATGCCTTTAAAAATCACCAAATTTTCAATGAATCTACCAAATTAACTTCAAACACATATGACTGCATGGGTTTTATTCTGAATATCAAATTGATATGTAATTTTATTTTTATGCTTATCTCTGTAATATCTTATCAAAATCTCAGCCAGACATCAGAGTAAGATTTAGATCTTCTGTCTATGGTTAGAGACTATGTAGTAATTTATGAGAGCCTTCCTTGTAAGGTTAATGAGAGTAACACTTCCTCTTAGCTACCTAAATGCCACCTACTTTAATGCTAGTTTATCTCTGATGATAAATTACATTTAAAAAGATTATTTCAGTTTATTATTTGGCATTATAAACTTCAGCCTGGGGGACTTTCCAAATTAAAATAAACGAAATTAAAATAAATACTGGACATGCTTTGGTTCTTAATATAATTAGTTTTCCAGACTCCTGATACTCCAAATTAGACAGTTTACATTCCCTTAGAAAAGGGCAAGAAGGAGTACTTGAAATGGGACCTGGTGCTAAGGTTTACAAGAAAACCAAGTGCTACAGTGTGCAGTTAACATTTTTTTGCATCTGCTTGGTGTTTAGCAATGGACTTGTAGAGAAGTTGTATTTACAGAAGCACCCAAATCATCTCCATCCTTAAAATACTGAATAACAAGAAATTAGCATATTCTTTTCAATATTTTGACTGATATACGTCTTATCTGTGAACCTCTCAATCTTCTAGAATATTTTTAGATTGTCAAACAGTGGTCGCTAAGCTGTCACCTGAAATATTCTATTTAGGAACTGACAGTATGCACTGCCATTTAAAAATATATAAAATAAGAGGGGTACACTGGCAGAACGCTCCATGAACCTCCATATAGGTAGCCCAGAATGGGGCCAAATAATTACTAGATGTACATACATCCCAACTCTGTAGGGGCTGAAAATGTAGTCATGCATTTATCATGATTCATTTATCAAACTGAGACTTAAAATAATAAACTACTATTTCATATTTGATAGTGAAAAAATCAACATATGAATTTACAGGACTTTTGTTTTCTTATTGTGTTTCTATTTTACCTATTATGCCTATATTTTTTCTAGTGATAAGGGCAATTGAAGCTAGCTTTGAGTTTTCCATAGACTGGAAAATCTCTCCAGTCATATTTGCTGCCATAATAAGTTACACTGGATCAAGGTGCAATAAATAAATTGCCTGGTACTTCAATGGAAAAAAAACTCTTTTACTCAAACTAAGACCCAGAAATATTCCTGTTGAAATGAACAGGACTCCTCTTCAGAAGAAGGTGATATTCAATGTGGAAAGATGAAAATCTCTCTGCAAATTGCTTAAAAAGAAGTTTAGATGCATCTCAATGCTCCATAACTGTCATGACACTTTTTGGCTAACTTTATCCATGCAAATTTAGTGGTTTACAGCATTTAAATGACACCTCGGAAATACAATTCTGGCCAAAACATAAATGTACAGGAGTGATGGAGAATTTGTACAAATGCACTTCAGGTGGCCTGGCAATATCACAGATAAAACACTGGTGTTTGGCTTCCACAATATCCTTTCAAGTATAAATCTGTTGGAGGTGAAGGAGTGATTAGGAGGAGAGCACAGCAAATAGGGAACACAGCTGGTGTTAGGGGTTTTTATTTATCTGTAAGGAAAAACACCTAAAACAATACACAGTGAAGCCTAATTTTGATAGCTCTTTCTTGGTTCTAGTTATAGCCAGCAGTATTCCCAAAGGAGAAATATCACTAGTTAATAATAGCACCCTTAAAGGTAATGATACCATATTTACTATTTTTAGAGCTTTTAGTAACTAAATATACTACACCATTATCTTTTGGATTGTATTCCAAAATTATATACTGACCATTGTCACAAAACACGCAGGAGCATGGAATAACATTACATCAGATCGTTTAAATTAAATTTTTCTTGGGTGTTTATTTCTTCTCCAAGCTGCATTTTTCCTTCTAGAGATAGGAGTAATACTGAATTAGGTAGAATGCAAGACTATGACATCAAAAGCAATGCATAAAGTTAATTTAAAAGCTCTAAGTCTGTACTCTGCTCAATTTTCCCCCGTCCACATGTTTACTTAGAATAAAAATATTTGTTTATTACAGTGCAAGAAATTATAGGAACCATGCCTGATCTGGAAGGAAAAAAGTCATAAAAAGTCAAATGAAATTTGTCAGGAACTTCCCACAGATACCTTAACAACCCTAGAAAGAACTTTTCTGAGATTCCATTTATAGCTGAAGTGTTAAAAAGTGAAGAAAAAAAAAAGTTATACTGCATATGCCTTTTACACATGCCCAGGAGCAGGGTAACTTTTTATAAAAAGGAGTGTCTTTTTAAAGTTACATATTGAGACAGTCCACATATGCAATCTGGAAACACTTAAATGATGCCCCAAAATATGCCATTAGAATGCCAGCAACTCTGAGAAGTAATACAGAGCTGAATATCAGATTATAGCAATTTTCCTGAAATTATGGGAGCTGTATACACTTTCAGTCTCCCATGACAGCACGTTTAACAGCTACACAAAATGCGAGTGTTTAAGAGATAAATACAAAGAGAAGGAGCATTCAGGCAGAGACTCAGAAAAAGACATAAACAAAAAGCCCAATACTTGACAGGAGGTGTCTCTCCTGATGCTTCCCACAGAGGAAAGGCTGGGGAGACTCCATTTCCTCTCCCCAATCAACAGGAGAAGAGTGCTGATGACATTTCCTGCTGATGACTCCTTCCAAAAGAATTGCACCTTGATACATATCTGTCTTCATTCTCTAGTATTTAAAGCTGCTTTGGCTCCAATGTTGACATCCAGATGGAGGATAAAATATGTAAGATTTCTGAAGTAATACTTGCAGCTTAACAGATATATACAGTGCAATATATTTAACAGTGGATTGGAATTGAATCCTTCCTTTCAAATGCAGCTTGATGCACAGATATGATTATTGTTTTACAGGGAAAAAATTTACAAAATTTTAATATAAATTATAAATGTCTCATTAAGGAGTGGCAATGATTCAAGAACTCTGAACGCATAATTGAACAAGTGCTTTAAAAGTCATTATTATCTCTAAAATGTCACCTGTCTGATACTGTTCTCTCCACAGCTAACAGGGTACATATAATTACTGACTTCATATAAATCTCAGACTCCTTACTCAGAGTGAGCTATTACACTTCCTGATTAATCATAAGGCATGGTTTTAATTATCTCTTCATTAGTTTAAGAAAAATTTAAAATATCAAGTTTCACAATATTTTAAAAGTTTAATTCTGTCATCTTTATCCATATTAAATAACACTTAGTACACTCTGAAGAAAAATGCTGTTCATCAGTTTTATGGCTGGCAGAATAGTTTGCCCAGTATTTAATTTTTCAGAATAATATCATCAAACTTTCAAGATGTGCCTTGTGTGTGTTTAGAAAATCATTTAGCAAGTGCCTTCAGCATACTGGCCAAGTCAATGTAAACATTTTCCTGGCTTTTTTGACAGTAAATTATTTAATTAAGGTCTCTCTAGCTAATCATATTGGTGAGGTGGGTTAAGACAGGTGTTGTTCTCTTCTGGTTTTCAAGTCTGACTTAGATCTTAAAGCTGATGAGATTTAGGTGGAATATGTTTAGGAGGTCTGTGTTCATGGACTGAACTGGTATTGATGCCAAGAGGTCTGACAGCCAGTTGTCAAATGTCTAGGATGATACAAGAAAGCATAGGCATATTCCCACTATTCCCAGCTCCCTCCATTTGGCCATTGTTGTCACTGCAAGGTGGCTCTGTCATCTTAGAAAGGAAAAGAATTTCTAAAAGCTCAGTTCAGCTTAGCCTGAAGTCCAGTAGCAGCAAGTTGCTACACAACTCTGTCATTCATCTGCTCAGAAGAAGAAATTCACCTCATATTCTCAAAAATGGTGATATTCTAACAACTCATTCTTATCTGAAATTAGGACCAAAACCTGCCAACAGTCTCAGACTAGCCCATGGCATATCCCAGCAGACTGCCTGTCAGAGGCTCCTGAAATTTTCCTCTCTGCTACACCCTCAGAGGTACTTCCTCCATAATCTGAAACATCCCTAGGAGCCAGCCTCGTTCTTCCTACACGCAACTCTCTGCCAACACCACACTGAAATCCCAACATTCTGAATCACCAGTTGAGCTGGTCACAAACAGTGACTGCCACAATTAATTGTCTTTAATGGATTCATAATGTCAGCATGGATTTAGCTCACTTTGTTGGTTTTTTTCTGAACTCAGACTGTGATCTGTGAACTGCCAAAAAATAGGAGAAATCGAAGCAAAAATTAATCAAGACTTTAAAATTAATTCAGTGCACTTTGAATGTTGTTTGTATAATTTTAGCTAAATTGTAATTTTCACGCAATCTGCGGTCAGTGCCAGTACAAAAACAAATGATCATGTGAGTCACTGTTTGAATGCACTTTGTAAATGTGGTCCTCAGTGTCAATGAGACACATGACGATACCTGGAACTGCTCTTGTGAGATTGGCTTCACTTTTATGATACCTTTAGGTGGGTAAAAAAAATCTACTTAGATTTTGATAACCTTAATAAAACCTGGTTGAATAATCAGAGTAGTTTGCTCCACTTTTTGTGTTTATATTATGTTCTTTGAATTACTACTGAGAGAGCAAAACAGTAATTAAAAACCAGACATTATCTACAAAAATGGCTTTTCAAAAGATACTTGTTGAACTGATTAAACCCCTTTGAACAACGATCAAATTCTAGATTGCTGTACACGGTGAAAATAGAGCTTGCTCACTTCTCAAAAGAGTACATTCAGCTAAATATAGAGCTTAGCCTTTAGTCCCTCTGTTAGAGCTGTCTCTACTCCATGGTGAGAACTACAGGGCAGCAGTGATAAGTGACCAGTGCCCTCCACTTCTTTTGAATTTGGTGTGAAGATGAGAAGCTAAATCTCATTCCAGGGTTAGGGAATGTTGTGTATTAACAAGTGTTATTCATTAGCAACAAACATAACCAGAGTTTTCTATTTGCAATGCAGCTTGTTGAGTTTTTCCCACTGGCATTTGGTTCAGATTAGGTTTGGTAAACCTGGTTTTGTTTGTACTGTGGTTTTCTTGAGCCACAAGAGCACGAGAAAACTAAGTGAGAAAAACATAAAATCTCTATAATATTTTTGGTTATTTGGAACAATAAATGAGTGAGGCTATTTTATAATGTTTAGTCCTTATTAAATATTTTAACAATCACTATACTGTGACAGAGCTCTGTAACTTTAAGCTACAAATACAGTAAATGCCATTAACTTTAACATCCTAAAAAGCTGAAGGGCAAAACTCTTTTCTTTACAAATGTCTGCAGCGGTTTGACTCAGGGTACAGATTCTAGGAAGGAGGGCCAGACTTTCCTGGCAGAGCTAACCCATAGTGAGGACTGTTGCTCAAACTGTGTCATTGTCCCTGCCAGGAATATGATCCTTGTGCTGGCTGGTGGAGATGTAGTTATTCATGGCTAAATCTAGCAGGAGATCTGTCACACCAGGCACAAGCGTAGGCAGAGTTTTCTCTTTTTTGCTAACTCAGTAGATAATTTGCACTGATCTTAACCTAATGCCTTCCTTCCACACCTGCCATACCTTGGTACTTGACAAGGCAGGCACAGAGATGACAGACTTAGCAACCTGCTTTCCATCCAAAAAGTACAGCACTTCCCAACAGGTATCTCCATAAGTGGAGGCAGGATTTATCCCTCGAGATACTTCTGAGCAGATAATAATATCACTGTTTTCATCTGTGAGTATAAACACTGGGTTTTGTCTCCTAATGACTGTTTCTGTTTTATTGCTACTTCTCACCAGGAAGTTGACTGCTAACATAATTAGCAGATGATTGCACGGGGGAGGCTGAAATCTTTAACAGCTGTTTTAAGGCATTCTGCACCCAATCTTCCATGCCACAGAACATTTACAGCTTTTGAATGGCATTCTCTCCAATGACACAGACTATGGAACCATGGAGTGGAGGCCTCCAGGAAGGACTGAACTTGTTCATGTACTTGAAAAAAGGTGGAAAATCCACATTTAAAGTGTTTAGTGGATGAGTAAAAGCATTTGGGCTTATTTTAAGTGTCAGAATTCAGATAAGATAAAGATCACCTTTAATCGTGAAGTCTAGAAACTGAATGTATAGCACTGAAATGGTTAGAAGATTTTACAACTTCAAGTGCAGGCACTTCTGCTGCTCCAAGTGATCTATTTCTTTGTTATAGGATAAAGGGGAGACAATATGAATCAATGTTACCATTTATTATAGAAGAGTCATTCTGAAAGAAAGGCATAGTGCAGCACAGAGCTTACTATTATAAAATAAATAGTCTTAATCACTGGACGTGCTAGAGTAATAATCATAAAATTAAGAGGGAAAGAACTGCTTTAGCTCCCCATGGAGTATTATAGAGTCTGCCTGATGTAAAGTAGTATGTGTCAAGATCTAGATGGAAAAATACGAGCTTTAGCAATAAGTCTATAATTAAGTAATGATTGAAGTACCAAGTACATTTACAAACTGCGCATCATGTTGTCCCAGAGGAGGAAAACTACTTGGTCTGTGAGAGTTTTCAAGATGAGACACTTAAATGGTTTGTGCAGTATAAAACTTCTACTGGGATGTGCTACCAAAGTCTTTTTCAGACAGATCCAGTCGTAACAGCACTGAAACGTTACTCTTCTCTTTCTGTGTCCTTCCCCAGTTCCAGTGTGTGCTAGTATTTAAACATAGAAACAATGCATTTTGGTTTCTGTTGTTGCTGCAAGAAATATGCTCAAAAACAAATCAGAATTAGAGGCGGATGGAACTGCCTTCTACAAAGCATTATTTCCTCTCCCTTACACACAGATGTTTTATCTGTAATGGGGACCCAATCTGAAGATAAATTTGGAAGGATGGTGAGTATGGAGATATATTAACAGTTTACTTATCTGGGAGTGTACTCCTAAACCTGCCACAAGAGTGTAAACTCAGGCCTTTTTTTTTTTTTTTTTTTTTTAAGCAGTGAGAAAGGTCTTGGCCTGTACATGCAGCAAGTTTTTTCAGGGTTTAGGGCAACTCAAACTTTCCAAATACTACTGTGCAGAGTCTCACTGCAGATTTGAAATCACTTGCTCTCTTAGATAATTAGACTGTTACGATCTTCAGCAATTTTCATCAAAATCAAGTTTTTACAATAGAGTTTAGGCTCCTAAATCTCTTTATGTGTTTTGAAAATTTAGTTATGAGGGCAAACCAAGATAAATTCGACAATATCTGCTCAAGTAACCTCTGTTAAATGAAAGAATTCCTGTAAGTTAACATGTTTTCTAAAATGAGGAGGCCAAATGGACTAAAGTATTTCTTGAAGGAAAGAGGAGGATTATTTTGAAGAAACTGTAATAGAATTTTCTTTTGAGGAAATTATAATGGAATTTTTATACAAGTTGAATCTAGACTCAGTTATTTTAAATCACTTGAATCAGAAATGTGTGGGCTTTTTATCCCCTTTTAGTTTAACAATCTCAGGTGATTTCCAAAAGGAAAAGCAAAGGGAGGGCTTTACTCACTAATTCACACCATGACAAATTACTGTTAAAGTGCCTTCTGAGATTTACAGTGGGGAGCTGTTCCTTGAAAGTCACCAGTCAACATGACAGCCAGCAGGATACAATTGTCCAAGTGATGTGTGGAGGTGTTCTGTATTATGTGAATCTCCTTCCTTTCCAGATAGGTGGTAATGTGCATTTATGCAGAAAGCACACCAGAATGGAAGGCTGATTTTTATTTAATCCTATAAGTACTCAATGTAAGAACAGTTCTTTCATGAAGGTAAAATTTAGCTCTATAGTTTTAAAATTAAAGTATATACTGTAGCAAAATGACTCAAATTTTAATCTCAATACAGAAGCAGGATTTGAAATGAATTTCCAGTACCAGTTAGTGTTCTTGATATATATATATATGTACACAGAATAGAAAAAACAGTACAGAATTGGAAAATGTAAATTTTTGTTCCATGACTGAAATTGTAAAAATATCTTGCAACAGCATAAAGAAAAGTTATGAAATCTGATGCTCTGAAGATGGGGTTTGGACTACCCACAAGGTATCTACTTGTATTGTTTCCTTGGACACTCCAACTGCCAAACCATTCCCATGCACAGTTCAAGCCATTTTTGGTTAGCTGGCTATGGCCAGAGCAGGCTCAGGAACATTTGAACATTTCACCAGAATAAGCAGTCACACTTCAATAGGGGAAATATTCCTGCCTTGCTAGAATTCACTAAAACAAATGCAGTTTTTATATCCTCATGAGCTTCTAAAGAAAGGATTAAATGTCTGTACATAAATGATTTAAGAAATGCAAGGTAAATTGTGCTCCATGAGATACTAAAGGCCTTAATAAAAAGGCAGTGATATGGACAGAATGTAACTGATTTTTAATTTTTAACTTGGAATACTTTCTTTACACCTCTAGCATGCTGTGGTTTTGCTGTTTTGAAACACATTGTAACTATTTACTTACACGAAAACCTCTTCATTGTAGCTGTCCAAAACTTACACAGGAACCTGAAAGAAACGTCCTCTTTTCTCCTCTCCTCAAATTATTTACCAGCTTTGAACATGTCACCTCATCACCAGGTAGGGCATTGTCTAATTTTGTTGTGTTGGTCTTCAACACAGCTGGTAAGACTATGGACTGATGATCACTAGGGGTATGAAACACTTCATGACATAGCTTACCGTTACAATCACAATTCAGTGAAACGTGGTTGAATTAACAGGTGCATAACTTGTGCTAATCACTGAGTTCCCCCTTTATTTCTGCTCACTTCCCCAGGAGCCAAACTGAAAGGTATATTTCATTATGATGGTCAATAAACATCAGAATATCCAGCAAATCAAAACAGTCTGTTTCATTTTCAGATACTTTCAAGAATGAAAGCAAAATGTAAGATTCACAAAGGGATATTAGCGATATTTACAAAACTAGTGAGAAAGTCAATGACTTAATCTTCTCTCTACCCTCAGCCAGTGCCTGGGATATTTACTTGGCCAGAGGAAATCTGATCCACTGCTCTACTGGCCACAGAATTCACCCACTTCACACACACACATGCTCTAGCTGGGCTGATATTTTACATGCTGCCTTGTAAGCAGTATTTTCCATTTAAAATGAAAGTAATGCAGGCATCAAGCTTCATCTCCACAGTTTTCAAAGGCAACCAGGTCCTTTGAAAATTTAGCTTTTCAAAAACCAAAACTGGTTTTAACATCTTTTTCTGAAAAAAACACTCAGCAAATTCAAGAATGCCAATAAATTATTCAAAGTAGCTTTCTTACTGAACAAAATCAGTTGTCAAAGATTCACCATGTTCTTCTGCACACAGCAACTTCTTTATGAAAAATAATATACAATCCAATTTGGCGGTTTGTGGAAGATGACAGCCCAGAACCCATCTGTTACTGAAGCCAACTGCAAGGCTGGTTATGAATCTAAGCTATGAAAGCAGAATCTTTCTGGGGAGAGGACAGAAATACAAAAGCCGTGAGATTGACATTAGTGTGTTAAAGAAATACAGGTAAGATATGGATCATGAACTGGACGCTGAAGAAGAAAGGAAAGTCTGAGTGATGCTCCACTTCAGGAGAAGTCCCCAAGAAAAAGAAAATTAGAAATCCATCTCCAAACAGGTACAGATATAAGAACGAAATTCCTGAATAAGAGTCCTGCTACTATCAGCTAAGTATTTTAGCATGTGTGTATTTCATAAATGAACAGGAACATTTAAAAGAAATAGGTGATCAAACTCTCATCATAAAGAAACATAACCATTAAGGTTACAAAACTGAACTATGATTATGTCAGAAATATATCTTTCAACAAAAAGAAGAGGGGTCACATAATTTCTATCATATTTATTATTAAATACTACCATATGACATATAATGGCAAACTATGCTATTAAAACAGATTTGGCAACACAGAATCCTGAGCGGATTGTGGCAGATGAGTGGAATAATTCCATCTCCACTCTGAAGAATCAACAAGCACCTGAAAACAGGGAGATGAACCCTATCAGCAAAAAGCATTTTTCCAAAAATGGCATAATGGAAGGAGAAAAGAGATCCTTCAAGGAGGAACAGACTGGGAAGACCAAAAAGAGAATAGAGCTGAGACACAGTTTGGCTGGTAACAGACTTGAAGTTCACAGATCACACAGATGGAAAACCCTTAACACGCATCACACTGCCGGAGTTGAGAGCAAGTGGAATTAAGAAGTTCTAGTGAACTGGAAACAGGCAGAAAATTATTTGCAGCATCTCAGCTTAGGGCCAATATCTAAAATGGACTATCTTGATCACGTGTGGCCATAGTACAAGGCTAATTCAACTGTGTTTCAGGATTCAGATATTCCATTCATAGTTAGCGTCCATTCAGCTGCAGAGGTTACAAGCAACACCTCTGGAAATATCTATATTGCACACTGCTTAGAATAGAATTACAAAGATGTACCTCACCAAAACCAAACAAGAACCATTCACATAAGAGTGCAAAGAAAAGACAATAAAGCAAACAAAATAATACATGCTTGTGCAATAGCAATTATTGCAAACTAATAAGAAGCTGATCTCAGGGTCTTCATAGGTTGCAGTCTCTCTCATTCGGTATTTCCTGGAAATATGTCTAATATTCTAAATACTCCATTTGACACTATTTCTATGCAGAACATGTATGCTTTTTCTATAATGTGTAGTAGCAATATTCCAGGAACATAGGAATGAATGAATATTTCAGCATTACACGTGATTGACTCCAGTTCAGGAAAGTAAGAATCTGGACAGACAAACAAAAGATAATATTCAAGATCTTTATAAAAAGGGCTTGTTTTCAGTTACTGGAAAGCTGGTATCCAAAAATACTGCTATGGTAACTTGCAGAGATGGAGGAGACACTGCTGCTATCACAGCCTCATGTAAAACACAGTGTTGTTTGCACTGTGGGGAAAGCCCTGCACACCTTCCTGTCACTGTGCAGCTGTGCCCAGCTCAGCACTGAACAATGCAGGGAAGTCTAGAAAGTCATTTACATCTTCATGTTTCAGATTGTGCTAAAGATCTTTCTTATAATGCTAGTTGGAATATTCATTAAATAATTAAAGTTGACTATTCATTTTCCACCAGTTTTTTGCTGCATTTTCAAACAGCAGCCATGCTCTGGAAGACTTTTATAGTATAATTCTATCATCAAGATTATTTTAAGGATTATTTATTTTCATTTTGTTAAACTCACACAGACTCAAAATAGACAATAGCTAAAAGGATGCTCTGGGTTGTGCAGTTACATGGTTTGCTATTCAAGACCAGATCGTGCTTCTTCCTTAGAAGGTAACTTCATAAAGTGCAAGTCAAACAATGGGCATCAGAGAAGTGCTTGGCAGAAGCTTAAACTAAAGCTGGAAAAAGCGTTAAGCCTCAGAGTGATCCAAAAAGGTATACAAAGAATGTTTTGTAAATTTTAGCAATGAAAACCCAAAAGAAATGAAGTTGTTAAAGTAAGAAAGGTTCTAGAGTTTTTTCCTATTCCAGTAGGAAATAAAATGCAAGTATAACAAGCTAAGATTGCATTTCCTAAAATCACAAACACTGTACTTAGAAGTAATGGCTACATTACAACATACACATATTTTTTTTAAAACAATAAACCCATGGTTTTAGAAAAACACTATTTAATTCTCCATTATGTATTAAAATGCTGTCGTGTTGAACCCACAGCATTCATTTTTGTGACTACATTAAAATGTCATTAACCATTTCATAGCTGTCTGAATAAACACCATTTGTTCAACTGCTGCAATG